>NW_026251589.1:0-21070 GCF_025024165.1 Kickxella alabastrina
GCCAGCTCCATGGGCTTGTATCGCCAGCGCAGGCCAAGAAGCTTCTCAACGACTTGGCTGAAGAGGGCAAGATAATAGTTAAGACCAACAACAAGCTGCAGATATTCTACGCCAACCAGGACTCTATCGAAGTTCCCAACATCGAGGATGCAGAGGAGGAGGAGGAGTCGATCAGAGAGATGGAGGAGCGCATGAACAAACTCAAAGAGGATAACAAAGTGTTGAGCGGACGGTTGCAAGGATTGAATAGTGCCCTGACTGATGACCAGATGCGCGAGCTCATTGCCAAGAAAACGTTGGAGATGAAGACAAACGAGGAAAGGCTGGTCCAGATGCGGTCAGGTGATGTCATTTCTCCTCAAGAGAAGAAGAAGATTGACACAGAGTACAATGCGATGGTTAAGCAGTGGGCTGCCCGGAAGCGAATGTTCAAAAACATATCTGACGCCATTGCTGAAGGGTATCCGGGAAAGCTCAAAGATTTGTTTGAGGATCTGGGCGTCGAAACAGACGAAAACTGCGGAGCTGACATTTCCATACTGACCAAATAAAATTTTCTGCGTATTCGTTTCCTTTATATTTCTATGTTGACATAGTCATTGGCAAAAACTTTTATCTAATCAGCAACTTAGCACTAACAAGCGCAGTAACTTAACAGCGATACTCGATACATCGAGCGATCCAACATACATGCAGTGAAATGTTTTTATATGTAGTTTTTCAAATAAAATAATAAAAATATTGAGTGCATATAAAAAGTGTATAAATATAGAGCAGCCCGGACTAACAATTCAAAATGTTAAACATTACACTCAGTGTTCTACATCCTCTTGCCTCATACACTTACAAACACACCCTTACAAACACACACATACAATTATCACTTTTAAACATGCCTAACTTTGCTGTCACTTTTATTGCTGCCCTTGCTGCTGCTGTTGCTATTGCTCCTGGCGCCACTGCCAGCCCAATTCTGCCATTTGTTGGTGCTCCCGGATTTTTTGGAACTGGCTTTGTCGGGCCATTGACCACTGGCTTTGCCACTGGCGCTGCCATTGCCGGAACTGCTGGCTTTCCGTTTGTAAACACCGCAGCAATTGCCACCGGCGCTGCTGTTGCTGGCACCGCTGGCTTCCCGTTTATCAGACGCGATCATTCCACTGGCGATCATCTGGCCAAGCGCTGCGGCGGCGGCTGGGGAGGTTGCGGTGGAATTGGGTGTGGCGGCGGCTGGGGCTGGGGCGGCTTTCCATTTGCGGCCAACACCGTGAATGCATTCGACCGCGACTTTTACGCTGCCAATTTCAATGACAACACGCTGTTTGTCAACAACCAAAACGCCAATGTGGTCAGCGACAACGTGCACGCCCTCAATACTGCCAACGTAATTGCTTGATTTGGTCAAATTCGGAGTGTCAACAGCAAACACTGCAATAACATTAGTAGCAGCAATAGTAACAAAAAATAAATATGTACATTTGCCCAAATCGGGCTTTAGCATAGTTACTCGATTTTAAATATGATGATTTTTTTCCATTGTTTTATACATGGACAAGCATTGCTATAAATTCAACTTTAATGCTCAACAAATTAACTTGCTGTTAATTCCTGTGATTTTAAGTGGTGCCAATAATAAAAAGAGATAAAATGGGCAGATGAATCAAGGAAATATGGATAAAACATATGTACAAGGAAATTTTGGATTGAATTCATATATTTGGCATTTGAAAATAAGCTTTATGTAAATTATTTGTTGGACTTCCAGACAAAAACTTGTATATATAAAGCAACAATGCGCGTCTCATATTCCAGGTATTCAGTATCCTCACAACACTGCTCACTCAGCTAACACTTTCCACTTTAGATTAAATACCAACTACAACCGCAACATTTACAAACATGCTTTGCTTTGCCACTACCATCACCGCTCTTGCTGCCATTGCTGCCTTTATTGTGCCTGCTGCTAATGCCAGCCCCGTTTCTGCCAGCTACCAGTCCACCGAAAACACTTACGGCGGCGGCGGCAGTGGTAGCGTTAACGGTGGCAATGCTTATCCTTACAACGCAGGATACAACAACAACAACAACGTCTACCCCTACGGCGGAGCATACAACGCGTACAATAGCTACGGTGGTGTTGGCAATTACGGCGGTGCTGGCAACTATGGCAATATCGGCAACTATGGCAATATCGGCAACTATGGCAGTATCGGCAACTATGGCAGTATCGGCAACTATGGCAATATCGGCAATTATGGCGGTGTTGGTAACTACGGTAGTGTTGGCAACTATGGAAGCTACGCATCGGGCTTTCCAATTGCGCTCAGCACGGTCAACAACTTTGACCGCGACTCCTTTGCTGCTAACTACAACGACAACACTTATTACGCCAATAACAAGGACGCCAGCGTAACTAGTGACAAGGTCAGCTCCTCCAACAGCGCCAACGTCATTGCTTAAATCAATTGCGGTCTTTTAAATTTAAATTTTTATAGCTTAATAGAAATTAGAACAATACAAATTAGAGTATTAGATAAACTTGCGAATCCATTTGGACATGCCGTTGTTGCAGTGTTCAATGCTTGAAGCTGGGTAGTACAACTCGTCTGTCTCTATGACAGTCTCGTAGGCGACTCCACTTTTGTTCAACAGCTTGATTTTAACCAGTACACCAGGCACATAATCAGACACACCGATTTGGTCTTTGAGCAATTTGCTGGCAAATTGCTGACAACCAGTCTGCGTATTTTGAATTGCGGCGATCAAGTCGCTCGTATTTTTAATCGGAACCTGGTTGATGTGCGTGATCATCTGCGGCCAAGAAATATGACTGGCTGGCGAGCTGACGCCAGTCCGCGAAATATAGATGCCGCTGGACGGCCACTTGCGCTGCTTGTAGTTAAAACCGTCGTAATCTATAATGCACATGCCTGCCCAATACACAACCTGGCTTGTAGTTTTATCGCCGATTTGCATTAGTTTCGGCCTAAGAGTATGCTCAGCACCCTCGCGGCACACCAAAAGTTCTACAGGACTGTCTTCGTAAAATGCAGCAAGACTGGATACGCCGTCAACCCATTTGCCATTGGCCTTGAGAACAATATCGTTCACATGCAAGTCCTGGGAATCAGATCCCGAGGTCGGCGCCCTGCGGACAACAAACATTGAGCGCACATAGGGGACCGCTTGTGAAAACTCATCCGCACGCTGGCCACTCAGACCGTACATGCGGGCGTTCAAAAGACTGAGCCTGGAAAACTCGACATTCAGGGAGTAAAGGTGCACCGAGCGCTGCTGCTTCAGTTTTTCAATCACCGACAATGTCTGCTGGATGTCAATGCCAAAGCATATGCGGTCGTTGCTGCTGCCGCCCATGCTGGCATTGGTATGGCTGACCCACATAGCGCGCAGGAAGCCGTCATTGTCGCAGATGAATGAGTTTGACATGGGGGTCGGGCGATCCTTCAGCAGTATGGCCTCGATGTTTAGTACTTGCTCGTGGTTGGGGTCCAGGTCGTCGAGTGGGACGAGGCTGCGCATTTCAACTTGTGTTTTGCACAGAATCGGAGTATCTCCAAAGTTTGGCACCAAGTACACGGCGCTGTCGCCGACTCGCAGTGTGGCGCCACCATCGGTACCAATAATCGGTGCCTCTTCTAAAGCGTTACCGGCAATCTCGTCTGGATTGTACCGCAGGTACGCAAAGCAACCAATGGGATCAATGTACTCGACGCAGGCCTCGACTTCAATAGAGTTTGCAATGGCAACAGTGACTGTGCCCATATACGAGGGAACGGCGGATTTGTCACAGACAATAATACCGTGTTCCTTGGACGCCACGTAGCCCTGCCCCTTGCTCGCCCAGGAAAAAGTGTTGCCAACCGGGGCCAGCCCGTAAAATTGGATATACACAATGCTCGAGTGTACCTTTTGAAACTGAGAGTGCGAGGCCTGCAGCGACACCGGTATGGCTGACAATTTGGTTGGCAGTGTTTTGGGCAATGCGGTGGGGCGGATGTTTTCCATGGACCAGTACCCGGAGTTAGCACGCCGCTGCATGATATCGTAGGAGTATGCGGAGGGAATACTCGGCAAGACACATATTCTGGAAAACCTGCCGCTGGACGTTGTAAGCACCTGCACCATAAATCCAGCACCATCCTCGACACCCAGAAGCAGCTCGACAAATGCATCGAGATTTTGGATAAACCGGTTGTTCAGATGCGTGATAATGCTGCCGCGTGCAATACCGGCGGACGTAAACAGCGTGTTGGCCTCGGCTACAAGAACGCCAGATAGGGGCACATGCATTGAGCTGGCAGCTAAGTATGAAACATCACACAGAACTATGTTGGTGTCGCGTTCACAGCAGCCTGTGCCAATACGCAGAAGCTTGGTTGGCGTAATGGCAAACAGATTGTGGACAGGCACAGTGACAGTTGTCAGGCAGCTGTTTCGGCAGATGGCCAACGACACAGATTCGCCGACAAAGCAGTCCAGGACGTCAAACAAGCTCTCAAAATCAAACACCTGCTTTGCATCAGCAGCATACACAACGTCATCGACCATCAAGAGGGACTCCACGGGTGACTCTGGGACGATGCTGGTAATTTTGAGCATGCCCCTGGTGTCGATGTACTCCGGATACTCGAGGCAAATGTCCATCAGCGGCAGTCCGGCCTTGACCAGCACCTCGGTGGGCTCAAATTGAAAGGTAGTCTGCAGAGTGCCGCGTGCCGGCATGTTGCCCAGCCGCAAATCGTTGAGAGTTTTTACAACCCGGTGCAAGGGTAGGAACAGCGACTGTTGGGTCTTGTGGATGCCGCCGACATTCAAGGCGACAGCATCGCCTTCGATGTCCAGCACAGGGGCGCCCGAGGACCCACCTCTTGTCCCCGCGGCAGCAACGCAGTGAAAAGTGTTGAACACATGGTAGTCAAAGCAGCAGCTGCCGGTAGCCTGTCGCCTTTTGGTATCAGCAATGGTCCCCGAGGACACCGAGATGGACTCGCCAGAGTCACAGCTGATGACTCTGATTTCCATCCCCTCGACGGCTTTTTCCGGCGCCAGGCTAATGGGCAGCGGCGTGGCCCGCTTGAGCTCCGTAGGGTTGTAACGGAAAAAGGCAAAGTCCAAGACAGGGTCGTAGTACCAAGGCATCAAACGGATGCTCTCGGTGTTTTCGAAGCGCGCGTAGTGGGTTGATGGAGCGCTGGACATGACGTGCCGGTTAGACAGGATGATTCCTAGGTTGGCATCGACAACAAAGCCTGTGGCTGTGGAGTGGCTCATGGAGTGGGTGTCGAAGCTGACGTGGACGTCACAGGTGATGTGAACTACAGATTTCAGGGCGTGCTCAAACACTTGACTCCACCTGTCACGGCGCGCAGACGACGAAGACGACACAGAGCTGCAGCGGCTGAGTGGAGAAATGGGGCGGCCGTCAAAACGTTCGGATGACCCGGGGGTGTGGACGGGCGTGGGGAGGTCGCCAATGGGTAAAGTGTCAATAAGCTCCATATTATGTGTCAAAAAAGTTGAAGTAATAAAGTATTGTTTTAAACTGGCAGCGAATAAATAATTTTTTGGCAACGCAAGTGACGAAAACTGTAACTGTAGAGAGCAAAGTAGAGTGAGAGTATAGATAAAAGTAGTAGGGAGAGAGAGGGAATTTTTTTTTAAAAAAAGCCTGCTCCTTGATGCAGTCTATTTAAAGTCCAAGAAGGAGGTGTACTTTATTATTGTTAGTGTAGAGCAAAGGGCGTTAAAAAAGAAACTAATTAATTACAAAAATAATGTTTTGCAGTCAGTAAGTGAATAACGGCAAAAAGAAGTTGACTGGGGTGCTGTTTCTGCAGCTGTTTCTGCAGTTGATTCTTTCGCTTTGTACATCAATTCTCTATAAATATTTATTTTTAATTAGGGCGGGAGTCAATAGAGCATCCATCATTCCGTGTTGAAATAAAGAGAGCAAATCTAGTTCATGTGGTGTGTTAAAAAGATGAAACAGGCACTTTCTTTGACCAGGCGCCCGGGATTCAGCAATAAACAAACATCCTAAGGCTTGTGGTTGATGTAAATAGAATAGGAATGGGGAACGTCAAAGAGACATAATGGTAAAAGTGCAAAAGGGCAAAAACGCAAAAGGACAAAAATGCAAAAGCGCAATAGAGTAGCCTATTTAATGGGTTTGGATTTTTTGCATTATGCTGTCAAATAAATTTTTTGACATGCGTCCAAAACGAAACAAAAACAAAAAAAGAAATTATTTAACAAAAAACATTGAGAATCAAACATCCATATCCTGCAATTTTTCAATTTTTCAATTTTTCAATTTCCAAGCATCAAGCATTAAGCAATAGCATAATTAGTTGAATGCGAGATAAGCACGCAACTTCACAATTGGTCATTTATCCATCCATCCATCCATCCACTCATTCATTTCTAGAAATTAGAGCGATTTCCGGGCTCATGACCATTGTTCATACATTGAGTGTGAATGATTTTCAAACCTAATGTATGAAGTGGGCACATGCAGATATTAAAAAGCAAGACTTTGAGAGGTTCTGAACACGGGAAAAAGCGTCTTTTTATTGTGCAAAAACAAGAAATAGAGTTGAATGTGTTTTTGTTTTTTTGCCGCACATGTGCTCGCATACTCAGCAGGTACAATTGCGATTGGCTTGCTGCTGCCACTATCATTTTTCCCAGCCTCATGATCGGATTTAAATGATAAAAATGCACCATGCACTATGCAGATCGCAAATTGTCCATGTCTTTGATGCACACATCGGGACAATAAAGTCGAAGCGGCAGCTGAGTGCGTATGACGAAAGGCAGAGACCAATTTTTCCTTTGTGATGAGTGATTGGATGCAAGCGTTGCAGATATTGCTGATGATGCAGAGGGGGAGAGGCAGCAGCACCATGCTCAATTTGTAGATTTGGATTCGTCTTCAAAAGCAAAAAAAATTTAAATAGAAAAACCACGAATCAGGCCATCCATTCCACTCACGCATCATCATCTTCGTCGGCTAAAAAGAAGTGCTCAACCCGTTTGCGCAGTGCTTCATGCTTTGACTCGTCCTCCCCAGCCACAGGCTGCGCCGCCACCTGGCTGCGATAGCGGTCGACGCTGAACCCCGGCAGCTCCAGGCCGTCAGAGTCAGCAAAATGCAGAACGTCTTGGCACGAATAGCACAGGTGTGACGCAATGTCCAGTCCCACGCTGCCACTGTCCGCCACAGGGCCATCCAGCCTCCGGAGGCTCTGGCCCTGCTGGGGGTCACTGACAGTCAGGCGGCTGCGCCAGGCCTGGGCCCCAGGCTCCACAGGCATCGCGCACACAATGCAGGGGCGCGCGCTAAGGGCCTCAGGGCTAGGCTCGAGCCTCTGCACAGTGCGGCAGACGGTGGACACGGTCGACGCAAAGTCGCGGTCGAGGCCGACAACGAAGGCCTCGGTCAGCCGGCCGATCGACGCGCGCGGCAGAGCACCGGTCGTAAACGTCGGCACGACAACGGTGCGCTGCGCAGTCCAGCGCACGAAAAAGGCGATTTCCTTCGATGTGAAGTCGCGCATCGGGCGCATGGCAGTCAGGCCGGCAAACCAGGACGACTCCGAGGAGACCTCCAGCGGCAGCGAGAATCCGCGGCCGCGGCTGGTCAGGTCGACAATCTTTGTGGCAATGCGCGTGGCCGAGTCGCCCAGCAGCAGCACGTTGCAGCCGGCGGTGCGAGCCAGACGCACGAGAAGAAATGTCTTGAGCGCCTCAAGCATTGCCTCGCGGTTGGTTGCCGAGCCCAGGCCGGCAAACAGCCTGGCCAGCCGCTCCTTGGGCGCGACCTCTGCGGAGTCCGCGGGCCGCACGAGCTGCGCGCAGAAGCTGTCGATGCCAGCACCGGGCGCGATGTTCGCGCGCACAATCTGCAGCAGCACAGGCTGCTCGCCCTCTTCGCCCGCCGCAAACACGTCCTCGAGCCGGGCGCAGTGCAGCGCAGTGCCCTTGCCCACAATGCCCGCAATGCCGCCCTGGTCGCCCACAGGCGCGCCGAACAGCGCCGACTCGTCAACATGGCCGGCCACAATGTCGCCATAAAGCGGCTGTGCGGAGCCGCCCTTCATGGCCACGGTGCGGTGGTAGTCCAGTGTGAGCTGCAGCATGCTGCTGGACGATGCGCCGCCCGACAGAGCAACCATGGCGCGGTCTGTTGGCTGGCCTTCGGCGCGCTTGCGCGATTTGCTCAGCGCCGTGCGGAACTTGGCGATGCTGGCGCGCACAAAGCACGGCTTGCAGTAGAGGCAGCCGCGGATCACCACGTTGGGCTGCGCTGTCTTGCACTTGATGCACTTGCCCGGGACGCGCTTGCGCTCGAAGCGCGTCATTGGCGTGCTCGGAATGCCTTCGGAGACGTCGCACATTGTGGAAAATATAACGTGGGGGATGGAGGTGAGGATGGAGGTGGGGGTGAGGGTGGGAATGGGGGTAGGGATGGAGACAGAGACGGGGACGGAAATGGAGACAGAGACGGGGACGGAAATGGAGACAGAGGCAGGGGCGGAGATGGAGACAGAGGCAGGGGCGGAGATGGAGACAGAGGCAGGGACGGAGATGGAGACAGAGGCAGGGACAGAGATGGAGATTGGATCGCGCAAAGAAAGTGGTGGTTGTGCAAAGTGAGATGTGGCAGAAGTAAAAAAGGAGCAGTAGCCAAAGGAAAGGATTCAAATAAAAGGGCAGCAACAACAATGGAGCCGGGTGATTTGTGGCTGCTCCCCTCAGCACACGCTCCCGCGCGCAAAATTGCCGCTGCATTGCCAACAAGCGCAGAGAGTGTAGCTTGTGGGTGGTGGCTGTGAGCAGCACGTGTTGAATCTGGGCCTTGGCCAATTTCGATTTGTGGGCCAGGGCGGCATAAGATTATTGATTGGTCACATATGTGCGAGGTGACTCACGCCTCCTAATCTGTTCAAGAAGAAAACAGACGAAAAGCCGTTTTTATCGGGATCCCCTCCCCAGCTGCCGCAGAACAAATCTCGCCTCCACTCACCACACTTTATCTGCTTTGGCCACTCACTCCCGCTTGCTAACCATATACAAAAGACTCTTACAACAGCAATGCCCGCCCCAGCCCCATTCGACATCAAGCACATCATCCGGCCAAACATCCTCAGGCTCGAGGCGTACCGCTGCGCGCGCGACGACTACAGCGAGGGCATTCTGCTCGACGCCAACGAGAACAGCTACGGGCCAGCGTACCAGACGTCGATCAGCGATAGCGGCGCAGTCACGTCGCAGATCTGCGCGCAGCAGCTGCACCGGTACCCGGACCCAATGGGGCGCGCCGTCAAGCAGCGCGTGCTGCAGCTGCGGCCAGAGGTGCCCAGCATCGACAACGTGTTCCTGGGCGTGGGCAGCGACGAGGTCATCGATCTTCTCGTGCGCATAACGTGCCAGCCTGGGCGCGACACCATCCTGGTGACGCCGCCGACGTACGGCATGTACAACGTCGTGGCCAGCATCAACGACGTCAACGTCGCCAAGGTGCCGCTGCTGCTGGAGCCCGGGCGCGAGTTCCAGCTGGACGTCGACGCGGTCATCCGCGCGGCGACGCAGGACCAGACGGTCAAGATCGTCTGGCTGTGCTCGCCTGGCAACCCGACGGGCACGCGGCTGGCCGAGGCCGACATCCGCCGCGTGCTGGAGTCCGAGTACCGCGGGCTGGTGGTCGTCGACGAGGCGTACGTTGACTTTATGCGCGCCGACCGCGGCGTGTCCTGCGCGCGGCTGGTGGCCGAGTACCCGAACGTCGTGGTCATGCAGACCATGAGCAAGAGCTTCGGGCTGGCCGGCATCCGCCTGGGCCTGGGGCTGGCCAGCAGCGAGCTGGTCGCGTACCTCAACAGCGCCAAGGCGCCCTACAGCCTGTCGACGCTGGCGCTGGACGTGGCGCGCGACGCCCTGAGCCCCGAGGGCATTGCCAGGATGCGCGCGGTTGCCGCCGACCTGTGCCGCCAGCGCGACGACGTCCTGATCCCTGCGCTGCGCAGCCTGCCGCACGTGGCGGCCATTGTTGGTGGCAACGACGCCAACTTTGTGCTGTGCCGCTTTGCCGACGCGCAGGGCCGCGTGTCCAACGAGATCGCCAAGGGCCTGTACACCGAGATGGCCGAGAGCAGGGGCCTGGTCGTGCGCTACCGCGGCGGCGACTACGGCTGCGAGGGCTGCCTGCGCATCACCGTCGGAACGCCCGCCGAGAACCGCGTCGTTATTGACACAATGCGCACGCTGCTGTCAGCCATTGCCTGAATGCAACCCCCCCCTCCCCCGCCCCCGCCCCCGCCATTGGTTCCAGGAATGCAGCTGCCGCCTGTGGCTGCTGTCCCTTTTCTATTTTTTGAATCGGCGGGAGCGCCGGAAAAGGAGCGTAGCGTAGCGTGCTTGCAATTGTTTTTTGTTGCTCAGGAGGCGCGTGGCACGTGCGCTTAGTTTTTATTTATTTTTCTTGGTCACGAGCGCAGCTTGCATTTTTCACCCTCATCTGGAAACTGGGTTGGCCAGCCCCTCGATTCACGCTGGCGCAGATGTTAACGCTTTTGCGCCGTCCTGGCGAGCGCTGCTGAGGCATCCATCCCACATATAAATATAAATACCTCGGCCTCTTCTGTCCAGCGTAAAGCAGCCTGCAATACCTGCCACCAGCATGCTCAACAACGCCCCCTTTTTTGCTCGTATTTTTCACTCGCACATTATTTGCTGCTCACTAGAAAAAAAACAATTGACCAACCGTCATCACCAACAGCTGGCCCAAGAAAGCATATTTTACTCGGCTTTAATTACTGCCCGCCCAAGCGCGTGACATACATATTTGTTCAAATAGCCATTTGACTCTAACACCGCCTGTGCTCTGCTCTGCTTCTTTTTCTTCTTTCCATACGTTATTTTTCTATTTCAAAGCCCACTGCCATCTTCAATTCTCTCTTTCTCCACTGCTGCCACCAGACATGCCAGTCATAACCAATCGCAGAGTCAGCGAAAATCGCGGCGGCCGGCGCCGGCTGAGCTCTGCCGCCGTTAGCGGATACACAACAGGAGGCGTCGGAATGGGTCCGACACGCAGCATGAGTCCTCGGGCAATCGCCTATCCCACACTGCGAACCGCCGACTGCAAGCCCAGCGGGGCATCCCCTTTGCCCACTGCTGCCACACGAGGCCTGCTGTCGCGCTCGTTGCAGCCACAGCCAAACGCTTTACTTATTGGGCCTGGTGCTGGAGCGGCGGCATTTGACGGCGCTGGGGCTTTGCGGAAGCCGACGCAGCCTGCACCAGTCGACGTTGGCAGCAGCGGCCTTCCGTCGCCCAGCGCCTCGCCCAACATGCGGTGTGCCAGCCAGATGCCGGCAATGTCGCCGTCGCAGTCGCAGTCGCCGTTTTTGCTGCACGAGGGCAGAGCCTTCTTTGGCACCAGTGGCTCCGAGCAGCAGCAGCAGCAGCAGCGACAAGGCGAGCACGGTGTTTCTCTGATTAATGTGACGTCGGCTGCCAGCGCCAAATCATCGCTGTCGCCATATGCGCAGAGAAGCACCGTCGGATTGCCGCTGTCCATTTCCACTGGTGCGTGTGGCCACCCGCGTGCTGTGGATATTCGCGGCGGCGGCCAGGCCAGTATTTTCCCCGACGGCGGCATGTACTCGCCGCCTGAGGACTCCAACATCACCATGGGCGGCGCCATGCATGGCTCTTCGCCTACAGCGGACAGCGACATTGACTACGACGACGACGACGACCTCGACCCTGGTTATACCTCGGAGTTTGAGGAGCGCGACAACGAGCTGCTGCCGACATCAGAGCAGCTTATATTCTCGCAGGCGTGGAGCACTTGGCCAACGTCCTTTCACCACTTGTACTCGGGCTCGCAGTTCTCTGGATCGCAGTCCAATGGCAAGCGCAGCTATGAGGTCGATGTGAGCTTGCAGTATGTCGATATGGGCGTTCCTGAGCTGTGCGGCTACTTTACTATCCGCGGCCTGACCAGCGAGCTGCCCACCCTGACCACGTATTTTGACGCTCAGATTGTTGGCACTGCGTCCAACTCGTTTGTCACTAACCAGTGGGAAGCCACTGTTGACACTGATCGCACTCATTGGGTAAGTATTTTTTCTTTGCTTGTTTTTTCTCTCATTATTCTTGTATTGGTTGTTGCAGAGCCGTACCGCGGGCGCAAGTTATTTTGTCGATGTTGCGTATGGCGTATTATTACGCCTTTGGGCCTATGCACCTATTATTTTTTTTACCGTGTGCCGCGTGTGTGTCCGCCTTGCATATTGCTTCTACACACATAAATACGTACATATGCAACATAAGCTGGACAAATATGTACATTTAGATATTATCTAATTAATTTACAATTCGCCATCATCTCTCCTGATTTTATACCTCCAATAGAGCTTCTTTCCGGCGTTCATGCAGTATCGAAACCGCTTCAACTCGAAGGACTTTAACTACAAACTAGGCACCTCGGATAAATTCGTTTTTATGAGATGGAAGGAGCGCTTCATCGTGCCAAACTACAAGCTCAGCAAGATCAACGGCGCCAGCTACGATGGCTTCTATTACGTGTGTTACGACCGGGAGGAGGCTGCAGTCACCGGTTTTTACTATCACAAGGAGTCAGACCAGTACCAGTGCTTGAAGCTCAAGCACAAGAAGCAAACGTCGTTTGCCCAATTTGAGCTGGCTTAGCTTTTCGTTTTTTAATATTGTGCCTTTCTTATTCTTTTCTTTTCTGTTCTCTTCTTACATTTGTACCAACATTAAACACTTTAACATTTTTGCTAGCACTAGAATGACTTTGTGTGGATAATGCTGGGTCCGTTCTCGTTGTACTCGATCCGAGTGACGTTGTGCCTCGAGTCATTCAGCGTAATCTTGGCCACAATGCAAGCGCCGAGGAATGCCGACCAGTGCCCGCGGTTGCGCCAGCCGACAAAGTACTCTGGCAACGACGCGAACTTAATCTCACGCGACTGCGAGTTTGCAAAAATGTTGCTTGTCGGCAGAACTGTAGTCTCAAGCTCAAACTGCAAAAAGCCCTTGATTCCGGCAAACTGCGACGAACCACCGACTACATGGATACTCTCCCACAGCGACGCACGCCTCTCCAGATCGCATGCCAGCACAGCCTGCTTCATCAGGCTGACCAGTGGGACGTGGGTGGGCGGAGAGCGAATGAGGATCTCGGGTGCCTTGTGCAGAACGTCCCTGGGCAGTGTGTATTTCTTGCCCAAGTACTTGAACGACGGCACGTCACTGGCCCCGTTGCCACCATTGCCGCTGTTGTTGCCCTCCTGCTGAGCAGCTTCGCTGTCGGCGGCGGCGGCGGCGGCAGTAACCGAGGAGGAGGAAGCGGAGGTTCCGCTGGCAGAGACTTTCCCATTAGAGACGCCCGTGCCCGAAAGCAATTGGAATTTGCAAAGCCCAGACTCCTTCACTGCCTGGGCAAAATCCAGCGACACATTCTCTCCGTCCATCTGCGCACGCAGACCCTCGTCCGCATCCAACAGCTCACGCAGCCTCTCAGTGACAGCGCTTCCGGCAATCGTACTCTGCGAAACAGAGTTGTAAACAATGCAGTTATCCACAACGGCCGATACCGTAGTCACTGAGTGGCCGAAATCCACCACTAGCCCGGAGATCGCACCATTCCCGTAAACAGCAAGCAGGGGTTGCTCCATTATTTCAACACTGGGGGCGTTCAGATCCTCAAAGGCCACCTGGGTCAACGCCTCGTGATCCACCTTGGACCACTGCGGCGGAACGCTGAACATAATCGGGCAGTAGTTGTCGGATATACGAATACCCAACTCCTTCACGAGAATGTGCCGCAGGAGCGCTGAGAGCAAATCCCAGTCTTGCACCCTGCCTGCTTGGATTATGTCCACGGTGGCTTCGAGGAGCTCAGGGTCAATAGTTTCTAATGCTGTGCCAAATATGTAGCTTGGCTCGGCTGGCTCGTCGGTGTCCTTTGTGCTGCTGCCTGGTGCGGCAGGATCATCTTTTTTCTCCGCATCCTTTTCTTGAGAGTCAGTCCCCTCATTCTCATTCTCTGTTAATGCTGGTGGTGGTGGTGGTGATAATGCTGCTGCTGCTTGCTCCTGCTGTTCCTTAGTCTGTTCCTTAGTATGTTCCTGCCCCTGGTCCTGCTGCTTCTGAAGCTTTGATTCTTGCTCGGAGCTCTTGTCAAGTGGTGACGCTGCCTCGTCAGCTTTCTCTGCCTCCTGCTTAAGAATGCCTGCGCGTGTGCGGATCTCCACCGACGGCAGGATGTTCACGTCTGTCGTATCCCTCAGTGCCTTGGTCGTGTAGCTGCCAATCTCAATAACCACAAAGTTCCTCTCTTGATGAGTAATAGCCATCCTTTTTGTTATTGTTATTCAAGGTAACAATAAAATAAATAAATAAAAGATGAAAGTGTGCTTGTTTTTTATAAAAAAAATATGTGTGTGTGTATGTGTGTGTTTTTGTCTTAATGTAAACAATGCGCGTGGAAAGAGCAGGTGGTTAACATGACACAAGATGAAAATTTTGAATTGTGCGTTTATTTTGTTATGTGGGCTTATGGCTGGAAAAGGCGTGTTGTAAATGTCACATGATATGTTTTGTGATCTCAAGATCTCAATTTTTTTCAATCTGCGCACAAACAAAAGAAAGAAACAAAAGCCACTTTGCCCTTTTGCTCTTTTTTTCTTCATTCAAATTTTTTATTTATTTAATTTCATACTATTGGCCAATTCTGTATTCTATAATTAAAATTCCAATTCCAATTACAAAAAAAATACACTTTATCAATTTCGGGTTCAACCATGTCCAGACATAGAGCAGTTAGAAACCTTGACCTTGAAGAAGGTAACTAGAAATGAGAGAATATACGCCAAATTTTTTCAAGCCATTCGCAGTTTTTTATTATTGAAAAAATAGCTTGCCGACAAATACAACGCAAAAATAAAAAGCACGACTAAATATTTTGGTATATGACATTCATACATGTAGAGTTTTACGACGAGGAGGACGGTGCCGCTTACGACGAGCTGCAGGATTTGACCGATGAGGAACAGAGTAAGTTAAACATTCTTGTCATTAATGTTTTTCAAGTATTGAAGAAACCTTTTAACTTTCACATGAATTTTCATTGGACATTTTTTTTAAAAACGAGACACTTTGTTAATATTGCTTTTTTTCTTACATAATTGCGTGTAGTCAAGTTGCAAAAGGGACTAAAGGCGGTGAAGGACACTCTCGGGCCGAATACAGGAATTGAAGACCAGGATATTAAGGAGTCGCTGTGGTACTATTATTTTGACGAAGCGGCGACCATCGCATGGCTGAGAAGTAAGCGTTTAATTGACTACTGGCAACAATCCTGGGGTTTAATTAAAGATTTTCTTTACTAATTATACCCTGTTCATTTTGTTTTACACCCCCTACTACATTTCATATAGAGACGTACAATCTGAAGTCCAAGAGTAAGTATACATGTTATTTCATTCCCTCATTTTTTCATTTGTCTACTCGTATGTCTAGATGTGCTCTCTAAATATCCAAATTTGCCACTGTTTTCTTTTATTTATTTCCTGTATATTTTATTGGCATCTCTTCCCCCTCCCCCTTCCTCCCTCCCTGCCTCATCCTCCCAATCTCTCTTTTCTTCTTTTTTTCTCTCCTATTTTTCCTTCATTCTCTTTTGAAACGGCACGATACTCTTGGCGTTTTTTTGACATTGCTTTTTCCCAATGGTATTGAAGAATAGTGGATATGGACAATGTCTACGATGCTCATGTCTCAGCGCTACTGCTTAATGCGCGCCATCGCCCCGGAAATCACCCAGCACAGAAACGACAGAAGCCGCAGACCAGCATAACAAAATCGCTGGCACCGCCAACGCTATCCGGACTTGCTGGACTGGCAAAGAATAAGCCCGCGGGCCTGGGATCTCTGTCATCCTTGTCATCAACGGGCTCTTCACTGAGGTCGCTGGCATCTGTTTCCTCTGGAAGCAACGGGCTAAGCAAGCTATCTCTTGGTTCGCTGAGCAGCATCCGCACATCATCACCCTCGGCGACAGCCGAATCGACAACAGCAAACCCGCCGTCTGTGGTTGGCAAAGCACTGGCTGCGCTGAAGACGCGCCCAATCCAACCCGCCAGTTTAGGAAAGCTTAGTACCGGTGGGATTCAGGGGCTCTCGCTTTCTCAATTGGCATCTAGGCCCGGGCTTCAGGCGAGGCAGCCGACGTCCAACCCGGTGCTAAAGAACTTTGCCGGACGGCAACTGCCAGCGCTCAAAAGCGTGGCCTTGCCGGCTGCCAGGGCGGGCACACAAGACTTGGCTGCGGATTCGCCGGTTGCGAGCGCACAACCATCCTTGCTAGCTAATTTTATTCTCAATGGCGTTGCGCCAAACAGCAGCAACAGCGACGCTTGTGAGTCGACTACAACGGCGGCGGCAGCTTCACAGGCATCTTTGGCCGTTGTCGATGGGCTCAAGCGCGAGATACAAGAACTGCTCGACCAGATTCCTCAAAGTAGCAGCAATTCGTCCAAAAATTTGCAACTGTCTAAGCATCAGATCACTGCTGGCCACCCGTCACTCATTCGTATGCTTGTGGATAAGTCGACGGGCACTGGTGTCGGGCGATTTTCCTTTGACACGCCTAGCCCTGATGACCGGGTTCTCGCAGCTCAAAGCAGGGCTGTGGGAGCCAGCTCGTCTATCAGCAGCAGCTCTTCCACTCGATGATTGACTATATTTCTATTCCCAAACATTTGCAACGCTTTTTCTTCTCACATCACGCCTGATGGTCAAACAGGGATTCTGCATGAATTCCTCTGTTTTGGCCAGCAATTGCTCACTCTTGTAATATCATGTTGCAACATTGTAAAAAATTATGTATTTGGGCTCACTTGTATACAAATAACAGTTTGCTTTTACTCACGCTAAGTCACACTTTGATCCTGATGCATCGGTCTGTCTGCTCATAAATTGCAATATAGAGGCGCCTCTCGCACCCGCAGCAAAGCCTGCCAAATCAAGCGCTGCCAAGAATGCCACTGCATCCCCTTCCTCTTCAAAGCCCGCAGCATCAGCGACTGTATCCGTATCCAAGGAGATTGGCCAGCTGAAAATTGGGGACACTAGCCGGCCGCATTCGCAGCAGAGCAACGCCGAAACTCATGTGTCCGCCACCACCCCCATGAACGAGTCCTCAGCGCCACCGCAGCAGGTCAAATCAAAGAAGTGCATCGATGTGATTGCCGCGTACTCCAAGGAGCAAAAAAACCGTGAAACTTTGAATCTAGTCGTCGTGGGACACGTCGATGCGGGCAAGAGCACGCTTATGGGCCATTTGTTGTATGCCATGGGCCAAGTGAACGAGCGCGCAATGCGGAAGTTTGAACGCGACTCTGAGAAGATAGGCAAGGGGTCGTTTGCCTACGCCTGGGTGCTTGACGAGACCGAAGAGGAGAGATCGCGCGGCGTAACGATGGACATTGCGACTAGCTCATTTTCGACAAAGAATCGCAAGTTCACTTTGCTTGATGCGCCTGGACACAGGGACTTTGTACCCAATATGATCTCTGGTGCCAGTCGCGCAGATGTGGCTATTCTGGTCGTCGACGCGTCGATGGGCGAGTTTGAGTCCGGGTTTGACGGCAACGGTCAGACACGCGAGCATGCCATTCTCATCCGCTCGCTGGGTGTGCGGCAGCTGGTGGTGGCGGTCAACAAGCTGGATGTCGTTGGATGGAGCCAAGAGCGATACGATGAGATTTCGGGCAGACTGCTTGATTTTTTGACTGGCTGTGGGTACCTGAAGGAGGATGTGCGTTTTGCACCCGTCAGTGGACTCAAGGGTGTCAACCTTGTGCGCCGAATCGACGCGGCTAATGGCGAGGCGGCTCCCAGTGAACTAACATCTTGGTATACGGCAGCAGCAGCGGGGGACAGCAATGTGATTCCTGGAGCGGGTCCGTGCCTGGTGGACCTGATTGACACGTTCACCATGCCGGAGCGACCTGTGAGCAAGCCTTTCAGACTCGCAGTGACGGATTTCTTCAAGGGCGGGTCCTTCAGCAGTGGCAACAGCGTGAGCGTCAGCGGCCGCATAGCGCAGGGCCATGTTCAGGTTGGAGAGCAGATTACACTGGTTCCTAGCGGATCCACTGGAGTGGTAAAATCCATTGATGTGGACTACGAGGCCGAAGAGTGGGCGGTAGCTGGTGACTCTGTGGTCCTGATGATCCAGGACATTGACATTCAGCAATTCTCTATTGGGTCTGTTGTCTGCGCCTCAGCACTCACATCCAAGCCTATCCAGGCTGTGACACGGCTAGAGGCGCAGCTGGTGGTGTTTGATCCACAGGTGCCAATTACCAATGGGTTCCCGGGACTAATGCATATCCAAAGCTTGAACGTGCCAGCGGTCATCCACAAGATCATCGAGACGTTTGACCAGCGCACGGGCGAGGTTGTCAAGAAGCGGCCAAGGCATATTAGGAAGGGAGCGACAGCGCGGGTTGAAATCAGAACTGAGACTCCAGTGTGTTTGGAACTTTTCAAGGACTCAAAGGATTTGGGCCGTGTTATGCTGCGCAAGAACGGCGAGACCATTGCGGCGGGAATAGTGACTGCTCTTTATTCGCAGTGACAAAAGTATTACAATAGGCCAAGGCCGATTTTGAATTTAAACGTTTATTGTTTACAATATCTAAAGTATTTATATTGACAATTAGCACGAAAGGAAATATTCTGGAATTCATTTTCCTATTTTACCTTGCTATAAAATGTATTTTAAATTTATTTGTAATAGCCAGGTTGAATTTCTGAAATCCCATTTTTTGTTATCTGTGTACAAGCCTTGTCTACACTGGTGTTGATTGCACCAGCTCGTGGCAAATGTATTTTTTGGCCAGTGTATTGGCAGTTGGGCATCCTTTTTACAGCTAATGTCAGCACCAGTATACATTTAAGTTTGCTGCCAACATTGATAATAATTTGAATAAATGTGCAAAGCTAAAAGTTAAAAATTATATTTACGGAACATAAACATTATGTCAACAATACATTTTAAAATTATTTGGGTGAGCAAATCCGAGTTTCAAAGGGGGAATATTGAGTGTGCTTTCCACGGTTGATGTCAGATTTGATTGCGAATTCATTTTCCCCGCCACCGGTGGCCAGTGACGAGGAATTTAGAGTATCTATTAAAAGGTAACTCTTGCAATTTTATTGCAGGCATATCGTATCATCATATAGCAACCGCCGAAGGCATCCTCAAACTCCCTAGTGTTCTCGGGTGGCCCGGCCCAACAAAAGGTCTCCAGTCAATCCCACAGCTACTAACATGACATGCAAAACCAAAAACATCGCGACCCTCTCAAACCTGGGGATTGTTTTTATTCTCTAGTTTTGGCGTTTTACTCACCGGAGGTACTGGATAGAGATTATAAAACAATTCAAAAAATTATAGACCTTCCAGCACCCCCACAACCTTGAATTGCTGCTTCGATTCTGGCACCAGGGGAAGCTGAAGGCTCTCAGCCTAGCCAAGCAGCTTACCAAACCACAACTCAATAGAGTTGTACATGTTGTGTACGGCCTTGCTCTCGCAAGGCAACAACTACGACGCTGCATACGGAACGCAGGACTGTTGCCCTACACCAGCCCCGCGTAATACTTGCGGCGCTTTCGTCAATCTCCACAAAAAAGCAACACTCTCCGGTCCACTCGCAGCCCCAGCCGGCTGAGCGCTCGCGCATGGTCGGGTGCTTCCTTCGCTTCCACCCCCACTTAAAATAAAGGGCTTGGCTCCAGATGAAGACCATCACACAAAGCTGTTCAGGGCCGTCAAAGTGGACCATTGATATGTGATGAAAGGAAGCAGATCAACCACAACAATGACAGCGGCCAAGAAAGGGACAACACAAAACAGGAGACGGATGCGCAGCCCCAGTAGGCGCTGAGTGGTGCACATCAAACACAAAGTTGCCGGAAGCAGAGGACCATCCGCCCCCACATTGACTCAGCAGGGGCCGGAAGCAGATTATAACACACTTTCTATTAAGCTCAGCAAGGGCCGGGGGCGTCGGCTGTCTGAACAACGGGCAGTTCTACCGGACAACACAGCACGAATGCCATGAGGTCTGATACCGGGACAATGACGTGGGGTGCCAAAGGTTGTATAGTTGGTTGGTACATTTCATACGTTCTTTGTGCATTACCTTATGACACAGTTGTTGAAGCGAGAGACGGTCATCAAATAAAAGGGAAAGTGAGGCAACCTGTGTGAGGAGAAAAAAGAGAACAGAGAGAGGAGGAGGTGGCCAGGAACTTGTCGCCCCCTTTTTATAGCCCTCCCATTTCTGCTTTTTTGGCGACCAGAAATTATTTATTCATTTTCATTTTTTACATTTTTTTCTTTTCTTTTTGTATAGTGCGGAAAAATGCGTACGCAAAAATAAAGAACTGGATACCATATGATGCACACGAAAATAAGTTGTTTTTTCCGCTCTCATTATAATTGCATTTGAAATTTTGAAATCCAATGAAGCAGCTCAGTTGCAGACAAACAATGAGTATAATTTATTTCGTTGCAATTGTTTGAAGCGGTCCTTTTTTGCGTGCCAATATACCAGGGGAAGGGGTGGCTGCGTTCCCTAAAATAATCCCGCCCAACAAAAAGTCCCGTTTCAAATATAAAGACAATAAATAATTCACATTGGCTGTCAGAAAAAGCAAAAACCACCGCTCACCCTCACCAGAACATAAACACATGTGGTGCTTGGGTGCTTGCCATGTGCGGCCTCGCAGAGGTAATAGTATATTTGTAACTAGTGGCATTGTCTGTGTGTTGACCACAATTACAGACATAATACACAGCAAACATGGAAAAAAGAAGTGAGCTTTTCGCGTGCACTTACCATCACTCATTGTTGATATTGGTTCTAATTGGCACACAGCAACACAATGCCCGAGTGCCAGCACAACTTTCTTAGATATAAACTGACCTTTGCGT
>NW_026251590.1:0-20868 GCF_025024165.1 Kickxella alabastrina
TTTGCATGCAGCCGATGCCAATAGATGGAATTTCATTTTTTGACAATTAAAAAATTGGTTACGTCGAGGGTCGTTTTTTTTGTTTGGCACTTTGCGTGAGATAATTAGTGTGGATTGATCGAGCTGGCTGTCACTTTGCATGACTCGAAAATCATGATTTTCTCTATTTATAATACATTCAAAATGATGACCTGCATTTCTTCATATGTAAATTTTAATCTGGTATCAATGTCAATGAAGATAACCAAATTATCGATGTATAATATTGCATGCGTCATGATTCTCCGGATAATATGTAAGTAGTTGCCAATAACTGATAACTGATAAATGCTAATGAATGCGAATGCGAATATTCGATTTTTTTGCGTGTGCCAAAGTAAAAAACAAAAGTACAGCATAACGTATCGGAAATGCCATGTGGCCAACCCCAACTGAAAGATATTCCTGCTTTAGACAATAAAACAAAAAATGTAAACAAATACGGGAAATAAACAGGTAAATATAGGGATGAGGAGAGTTTTATTTGAAATAGACATCATTTGGCGACGGCGCCACAAAATATTCCCTCCGCGATAAAAACACTTTGATCCAAAGCCACCGCAAAGGGTACTATCCATTGGAAACCAACATCAGTCCTTATAACATGTGTGATCTGCACTTAATAAACCAACAATGTAAACGACATATATCACGCAAACTGAAATGGAAACTATGCCCTGAGTGCAAAAAAAGATACGTAAATTCTGCTTGCTTGATTTTGCTCTGTGTTTGCCGTATAGGCAATGCTCTTATTCGCGGCTAGTAAACTTATAGGGGAGGGCCAAAAGCAGCGTGGAAAAACAATGAATTCCGTTTAAAAGCATGTGTTTGCTTTATTTACCGAAATAACCTCTAAACCCTTCATTTTCGCATTGATTTTTTCCAATACACAATAATAAACATTCCGCCGCACTTTTTATGTTTACTCTGCCTTTTTTCCAACATCCCAATTTTTCCTCTACAATTTTAAATAGCATCCTTCTTTCCAAAGTTTCATTCCATTCTAAGTCATCACATCCCATCTTTTTTACATTCAACTCGCACACCATCATTACCACCACAGCCCAACTCTGCTCACATATTTGTCCACATCGCTTTCTACTCTACCATTTTTTAAAGCTATTTTTATTAACTTATATCGCCTCATTTCATTTTACTCCACTTTACTTCATTCCACTTCGCTTTCCATTTTATAATTTTTACTTTTTTGCAATGACTGTCAAAAGGATAGCAATAGCATATTAAAGCGCAAGAGCTCGAATGAGAACGCTGACAACTACCCTCCTGGTAAAAGGGCGAAGGCACACATGGAGCTCACGGTTGACAGCATCCCTCCCGAGCCTACCAGCGACAATGGTGCTGAACCGGAAACTACTGAAGACATTTTGAACTCGAATACCAAAACCATATTTATCACTATATTGGATGGTAAGTGCGTTAATAGTTTTTAGATGGGTTTTGTGCAGCTGTGTACGTCTGTAGAAAAAAGAGCATTTCAATGTATACATATTTACTAAAGTCGTTTGATTTTTATTGATAATAGGTGGCGTCGCTCAGAGAGCCGAGCCAGTTATCATTGCACTACCCGCTGACATTGCACCGCCCGTTGCCATTGCCAGAGTCAAGGTCGGTGCCCTAGAGAGCCTGCCCAATGATCAAATGCATGCTAATTACGGGGAAGATGCGATGCAGAAGAAACTCAATTATTATTGCAAGACAAATACAAATACCACCAGCCTGGCCGAGTCCGAGGTTACATCCTACCAGAAGAGGGCGACAACCGTTACCAGGGCTGTTTGCAAGGCCATGCGGCATTTTATGTCCAACCACAGACCGACCGACAGCAAGCGCATGCTCGCAAAGCTCATTGATGACGACTCTACTCAGGCAGCCCAGATGTTCCGCATGGAGGATGCTGCAATATCTGAATTGGCAGAGCATATTGGAGAGGAACACGCCATCTTTTTCAAATGGGCAACCACAGGCACATCTGTCGACCAAGCTTGCCACATGTACCCAGAATCCGGTGTTTTAAACGCAGATGGATTTGTTTTATTTATTGCTTGCCTTGTCGATGGGCTGCATCGCCATGCCAAGGGAGAGCAGGGGCGCCCTGAGCCACGTCAGGTGCTTCTCTTGTCCGTTGCATTAGCCGCAGAGGTAACAAATGGACAGGGCAATGTCCTTTCTTCTCTAGGCATTGTGGCCATGTTGGTCGACGATGTTCTTGCTTCCAGAATTGAGTCGACAATTACTAGCAAGTCAGAAATTGCTGAAATCAGCGATGAATTGCATGCAAATTTGTTTGCCCCCGTTGAGGTCAGGCAGGGATCCTCGTATAACGACAAATACAACGCTGAGGTTAAGCTGATTAAGTGCTGTTGCAAAATTCAATGCACGCAGCCCAACTGTAGCTTCCAGTGGGGACTGACCATCTGCGACAGTTTATTCCAGGTGTACTTGTTTGGCTCCAACTTTTCCATAGCTTCCGAAAACATGGACATCCAGGTCATCAGGCTTTTTGTTAATTGGGCCTACACTGAGGACTACCGGCTGGGATATGACTCAACCATTAAGCGCTTGCATGACCTCGGGTGCTAGGAGATTGCAGTAACCAATACCGCTTCCGACGGGATTACCGGCAAAAGTTATTACCACAGTAACAACATGGTAGAGGCCGACGATAATATCTTTGGGCGGCGCATGCAATGCTTTTTGGCAACTATGGCTATCCCCACCGCCAACCAGTCCAGCCGCAATAAACACTGCACAAGGCTGGTCAGAGATGTATGGTCCGAATTAATTGGCACAAGCTGGGACAACACTGCCAACAAGGATATTTGCAGCAAGCACATTAGTCACAAGCATATCAATGATGAGGACTGCCTTTTGCGTCTATTGGGGCATCATTTCAGAGCGCACAATAATCTCAGGGAGTTTTTTGTCTATTAAATGTGGCAGTATTGTGTAGTTTAGGCGGGGACCCGAGTCCCAGCTTGTCAACAGCATGGACTTTGGAATCCTCTACCGGGATTCCAACAGAACCAATTCCCTCAACACTCACATTGCTCGTCCGTGTCTCCATAGGCAGTATGTCACTGGACTGACCAGCTTGCCTGTTACAAAGGTCAACTCCATTCAAGAGCTGATAGTTGTTGTCAAGGACGCGATGAAGGCATACAGCGAGTTTAACAACATAATAGACATTGTCCACAGGAATCTGACGCCCGATGCGATTTGTTTCCGTTGTCTGGAGGGTGGCCGTGTCAAGGGAATGCTTGCGGATTTTGCCCAATCATACAACTCAAAGTTGTGCGCCGTGGACAAAGAGAAAAACATCGGGATCCCTGTTCCATTTATAAGCGTGAGCATGATTGAGCGCAATTTAAACCCAATAACCAAAACTGAGGCCAAAAAGAGCACAGTTGAGCTTGTTCAAGAAGCAGGACGGAAATTCTGGGTGTTCAGTTCCTCGCAATAATCGCATGTCTTTGGATTCCGAAGCTAACTTCTCGCGCATTTTAGATAGGTCAAACAAGCATGTTCCCGGCTACAAAATGCTTTGGAGCCTGCTGAAGGACTTGCGCGCGGCTCTAATCGAAAACAGCGGTTACAACGAGGATTGCCCCGGCGCTGAAATACGCGATAAAATATGTGGGGAGCTTGGCACAGCCAACGGCAAAACAACGGATATCTTGCTGGTAGTCGATCCATTCAAGATACACCCAAAATTCCGGGGTTTTCATTGTCCGGAGATTGCTGAAAGTGCTTGAGCGGTATGCTGCCAGGTGCAGGACTTTGGAAATTTAAAACAATTATTTAGATTTAGATTTATTTCGTATTATAATCAAAAATTAAAGGTTAAAACTATAACTAAAATAGGTAATAAAAATGTTGAATAATTGTACACACTGAAATCAGAAAAGGTGATATAATAGTGCATATGTTGAGCAGGCCGCACTGCTGGCCTTGAAATCCATAAATCCGTGCAAATTGCTGCAGATATTTAAACTAAAAACATATTACAAATGGCTTTTTTGTTATAGGGTTTGGCAGTACTCTACATTTTGTTTTTGGGGGACAATTAATAGTATCGCAAAGGGAACCACGTTTTACAAGATTGGAAGATGACATGTCGACTGCTGCGGCAAAGATGCCACTGGCCATGGCGAGGACTGCAAAGGTGATGACTGTAAACTTCATTTGTAAAAGACTTGCTAATAAATAAATTGATATTTGCTAATGGTAAGGGTGTGTGGTAAGGTATCAAAACAGATGGTATGAATACCGGTAAAAAAGCTGGCTATTTATATGTGGATAGATGCGGGCAACATGAAAATAAGTTTGGCTTGTTTGGAGAGCATCTTTGCTAAATAATTATTTTATATTTTACATTGAGTAAAACAATATACAGATATTTTGGTTTTATTAAGTTGTGCACATATCAAAAACGATTTAATAACAACTGTAAGTGGCGCTTTTGCAGTGTGTTTTTTGTCCACATGTTTTTACACAAACATTGATTAGCCAGTGTTTATTTCAATAAATTATCACAACTTTTTATTATCAAAATAATTGGGGCATATGTTTTCAATGTGTAGAGGCGTATTGAACAATATGCCAGGTGATATTTAATTTGTAGGATTTTATAAACTAAAACTAACACCCGCTGTTTTTGTTGCATTTTGATTATTCAATAGCTAGCAAATCAAGGCTTTTTATAAATTAGCGCGAGAGCCAGGAAATATTGATATAGTTGCTTGTTTTACTCAAAAAATGAAGAAAATATGGCTGCAAGGGTTGAGCAGTGTCATTAATAGGGTCCTTAAAATAATGTACTTGTTTGAATAGTTTAGTTTTGTAAAATAAATTAACTATTGAGGCAACACCAAGATAATTGTCAAACTTTTACCATCAGGCTGTCAATATCTAGAGCACAAAAAATACAATGCAAATAATGGCAGAATAAAAAATAAAGCACCAGACCCAGCCACAAACAACAGTTTTCTTACATTTGCGTTGCTATTTTTGAGCTGCACTAGATGCGATTTTGCAGAGCAGGCTGTATAAATTGGTTATATATTATCTACACAGTGAATATGCCCATCTCAATCCTAACGAATAGCTCCTAATTGAATGTATCATTAGCTGTACACTCCAATATCTCCTATTTTTTCTTAACAAAAAGCTGAAGCATTTTTTTCTGCAACAGCTTTTTGCTGTAATGCTTTCCAATACCAATTGCAATCCCAAGCAAATGTCAATACAGCCACATTGTTTGTATGCTTGCTGTCATCTCTTATTTTATATTTATTTTTACCAACGCTCTCTTATCAGCTAAACAGAAGATTAAGCTGGACAAGTGCCCAATAGTTGTACATGTGTTTCTGTTTGATGGCTGTTACACATGATCAGCCAAAACACAGACTAAATCAGTGGCTGCAAAAGTGCATGCAAGCTGAAATTATGCAATTTGATATTCTAATATTCTAATATTATCTGATTTTTTCGAGCGATATTTACGAAATTCATTCTCTTGGCTTTTTAAGTCTAATTTTTGTAATTGTATTTTTCAATGGAAATTTTAGGTGTGGTATGTACAGTAGTTTTATTTTCTGCCATGATGAGCGGCAAAGACAAAAATTAGCACAGTTAAAAGTAAAGTGCCATCTAAAAAGCATCGCCGCGCAAATTATAGCTGTTTAGAGCCCATAGAGCATCGAGTGCGAAATGTCGTTGGACGCTCGGAGATATTTGCAACTGGTTGTCATGTCTTTGGGCTTGGTACATGCGCTACTCTTTCTAGCCATGCCCGTGTTGTGATTTTGTGAGGAGCCCATCCAGACGCTGGCAATCCGGAGAAGGTATACGAGTAAACCCCGCCCTCCTCCCATTCCGCTGCCTCTGATTTCAGGTCTTAGGCGTGTCACCAGCCGGATTCATATTGAACAAATGTTCTGTGGGCCCCCGTATATACCACAGTTACGGGTCTTACGGAATGGAACCGGCCCGATTTTTATTAAAAACCATGGGTCTATTTTATCTCCAGGTTTTTGTTAGGTGTTTTGTTGACACTTGTGTATACCCCCAGACATGACATTGATGAGACCAGTTGCAGATATCTTACCGAGTGTTTACTAGACACATTATTTTTGTTGTGCGCGAATGAGCGTGACTGTGGATGTGACTGTGACTGTGGCAGACAGCGGCTATAATATATGGGCCAATGTAATGCAATGGATGATGCTGCGCGAGAACTGCTGTATATGTGTGTGTGATCCCCTCCTACAAAAGTTGTGTATTGTGAACCGATAATCCATGTTGAAGTCGAAGTTGAAGTTGATGCTGCTGTGTGTGCGCGCGTGTACCGTAGTTATGCCGTTGTAATGTTAGAAAAATGTGTGTGTATTGGAAAAAAGGTGGTAGTATTTAGAGGAAGTGGTGGTTGTTGGGAGGGAGATAGGGAACCAAAAAATAGTTTGGAAAGTGGGCGCTCTTTTTATATGAAATGAGATACTCGAATGGATGGAGGAGAAAGGCAGCAAAAAAGGCACTGTCGGTTGGGGAAAAGAGTTGGAAAAATAAAAAATTCAGTGGGTTCTTTGTGTTCCGCCAGCCTGAAATATTTTTGTACTCTTTTTGCGCACCAAGAGGCTTGCTTCGGGCAATGAGACACCCCAAAACTGCCGAAAAATGGCATAAAAATATTTTCATATGCTTGAAGAATAAAATGGGGTTAACATGGTCATTTTTGCTTTTTTTTCGGTACAAACAATGCAAAGCCATTTTGCAAAATACAAGCATGCGGTTGGCTATTTTTGCAAGCCGAACAATAAAATTATTTGTTTTTTATGAGCGAGGCTTGTTCCAAAAATTAACATGTACATTTAGTGAACCCGGGTAAGAGACCCAACATGAAACACGAACAATTGCTATTTGAACAGACAATTGATGACTCTCAAAAAACAGGCACACTGTTCCGTGACAGAAAAGTAAGGGGTAAGTGAGTATAATACATGTGTTGCATTTGTTTACGGAAACTAATATATTTTTTATTTGCCAACACTGCCCTTTTGTTGAAAGAAAGCTTGGAAACAAAGCATTGGACGCCATAAATTTGTGTTTTTTTGATTTCTACCAGAATAGTGAAAAATGTATTTCTCTTACAAACTAAGAAACAGTGCAAATGCGCCGTTTTGACCAGGCAGAAGAACCATTGCACATATAAAGCTGATTAACGCAATAAGACATTTGCTTCTGCCTGTTTTCTGGGTTAGTAGGGCTGTTGGTTTGTTTGTTGTGATTTTCAGTGACTGGTCGAAAAATAGCTACAATGTAATGATCATGCAGTTACTTGAATTTTACAATTTCAAAATAGGCAAAAACAATTTGGCTGTTTTGTACAATTGGATGTTTCATTTGATTTAGAAAGATAGATAATAATTGCAATAGCTTTGTTTATATCTTTTGATTCAACATGCCTAATTTGTCTATTTAAATTAGCTTTACAAATTATATATTTAATTAAATCACTCAAGGCGTAAGATAGGCGTGAGGCTTTTTGTATGAACATAGAGCATGTACTGTGCAATCCTGACGCACAAATGTAGGCAGGCTTTTAGAGCAAGTGATTGGCCAAGTATTTTTTGTTGCCATCATATTTTTCTTATTTTTTGCATAGACCATCTGAGCAGGTTTTGCAATGCACTGTATTGCTTTTATTTATCTTTTACATTCTTATATTTTTACTCAGCACATTGCTAATTGCACGCAATGGACAGGTACTGGAGACTTGTTTTGCTTGAACAAAGTATGTTTACGCCAGCTGTATTTATTATGGCAGTAGCCAAAAGAAGTATATAAAATACTTATTTTAATCAAGCACTCGTCTGTCGACAAATTGTTGCCAGTAAAGTCAACTAGCGCATACTTTACCAAAACGTTCTCAGCTATCAAGTTTTTTGAATGAGAATATACCACGTGTGATTATAACACATCCACCAATAAATTATGTTCTGTTCTTAGCTTGTCTTTGACTTGCCTTATTAAAAATATGCTGTCACAGTTTAATTTCTAGGTTTAATAATTTAGAACAAAGATAATACGGATGCCGCTTTATCTACGTTGGAGATAATGCCAGAAAGCATTTGCTTGAATATCTCACTGCATCGGAGAATACAGAACTTGTGCAAGTAAATATATCCAACTTGTTCTACGGGTCTAAGCGATACGATCCGTTCGATTTGTCAATGTATACTTTCTTTGTTTGAGATTGGCTGTATGCCAACTAAATAAAATTGTATTTCACGCAATCTTACCACCAATGGGTGTGTTAGAAGTGGATTGATTCCAACAGTATTCTTTTTTAAGCACACATACTTGACAAAGCCTGTGTCTGAGCCCCCAAAAGGCAATTGTCCTGAGGGATCACCTGGGCTGACCACTGTCTTGACTTGATTCTTAAAAACACTGTAGACAACACTTGAAATAATGCGATCCCGGGGTTGAATTATCTGGTTCAATAAACACGCGACTATTAATTTAATAATAAGCAAACATATTGTGACCATTTTCCGCACTAAATTTATATATTAGTTTAAAAATTAAAAAATAATACACAAACAAGCGCTGAGATAACCTTGGTTTCCATACAGGTGGGGCAAAATAGGACGTGGCACAACGTCTAACTTTTAAAACAGGCACCAGCGCATGCACTGATGGTAGTCCCAGCGACCACGGCAGCGCCAGTTGCACTGCTGCCATCTCCAGCTGCCAAATCCACCCTGCGGCTCGGCAATTGCTTCGGGGGCGGCCTCGGCTTCAGCAAGGGCATCAGCATAGGCATCGGCGCGCACGACAGCGGTGGCAAAAACAGCGACCAGGGCAAGAGTGCTGAATGAGAAGAACTGCATTTTGAAAAGAATCGTTGTTGAATAAAGTAAGGATGTTTTCGGTTGTAAGTAAAAAAAAAGAACAAGAGTACCTAAAGAACTACCAACTGGAATACTCGAGAAACCGTGTCTTATTTATACATGTCATTTTTAGCAATAATGGAAGCAGCATCCTGTACATGTCATTGCTGGAAATGATTCATCCTTTTGTGAACATGCTTTTAAAGCGCTGACATCCAATGCTACGCGAATCAGTTTGTGAATTGACTTTAACGATCTTTGCAATATGCCAAACCTAACAAAAACAATTGACAGCGATATTCAACAAAGATACTATTGTGCTTGGTAGTGGAGCTGGCCAAGATGAAGCTGTAAGTTTGTGTGAAAACTCATTCACTTTTCCAACCCTGCATTTTAATTATTTATGCGTCTTTTTTATTTTAATTTTGTATTTGTTTAACAGAATGGGCAACACATAAACAAATTTCCAGTATGTTTTTTTGACTTGTCATTGCCACCACTATGTTGTTCAGAGGTTATATCTCAGTATTTTTAAGATAGCGCTTTTGAAAACCAGCATTAAAAACTGGGTTTTTTTGACACAGCAAAAATCACAAGTAATATTTGCCATTAAGCACGTTTTTGAGAGACAAATGCTAAAGTTACAAAAATGCAGTCAATTCCAGTAAATGTTGTATATTTGCACATGCTAAAAACAAATGGTTTGTGGTTCGTCTACAAACAAGAACCTGCTGCTCATTCTGCCTGAACAAACGGGTTTTCAATTTCCTCCGAGCCGTCTGTCGGCGATACCAAGATGATGCTCGGTCCACGCAGCACAACAAGACCAATATGCCGCTTCCGCTCTTCTGAAGAGTCTGGGTTTTCGGTATCTAAAAATGCGAATACAAAAAAGGCGCATATTATTTTAGTCACCAACGTGCAATGGATCTGTAGAAAAAAGACATCTTAATATTGTTTAATGTGAAGCTTACCGCGCAAAGTCTCTTCGGCTTCGTCCAACACAATATTCAGGAGCTGGTCTGATCCCTTGAGCACGCCAGTCACTACAACATAAAAAGATGAAGTATACAAGATATAAACCAGAAAAATTAGGTTAGCAAAACACAAAAACGCAGTTGACTATTCTCTCTCTGCAAAAAAAAGCTCTGACTTTACATACCTTCGCGTCCGCCCATGAATTTGACGCAGATGCGCTTGTCAGTGTATTTTTTGAGATCGAATATCGCGTCACGCTTCTTCTTTTCCTTGTTGTCGCGGTCGTCATTCCCCTGGTGGTTGCCTCTGTGGCTGGTGTTTCCTCCGTAGCCGTTGTTATTGCCACCGGTGTTACCAGTATTGCCGCTGCCGCTGGTGCCGGCGCTGGCTGTGTTGCTTCCTCCGCGCTGCCCAGTGTTCCCTCCGCCTCTCGAATAGTAGCCGCCTCCACGCATTTTACTCTGTTATTGTAGTTTGGTGACAAGGGAATTTGGATGTGGTAAATTGAGAGAATAGATTCGAATGCAAGAAAAAAAGAAAGAATAGAAATGCAAACCGTCAATTTTCCATTTGCGGTCTACATGTTATGCGCGTACGCTGTGGAAAATCGCATTAGCGATCACGGGGTTATTAGTAGATCAAATCAAGAGTATGTATGATCGGTTTGGGCATCAGCCGCACGTGGTTAAACTAAGCAGCGCAGAAGCGTTGCCCATGCAATATTTTAATTGCACTTCACCAAGAAAAAAAACCCGCTATTGCTATTGCTGCTGCCGATAACAGGAGAAAACCCACGGATTGGTGAAGGAAAAAGCTACCCCCAGACAAAAAAATTTTAAGCTCGTGTGCTTCCCTTCTTCGTATTTCTCTTCTCAACATTTTTTGTTCTTTTTTGGTAGAACTGGTTTTCTCTTATTGTTTCAACCTATTTTTTTTTCTCACACACAAACACAACCACAACCACATAAACCATCGATAAAGATGCCGATGGATTCTTCGCAGTGGATTGATGTCGTCGAGGACAAATTCAAGTACAAGCTCGATCACTTTGTTGTTCCTGGACATTACAAGGATGATGTTGAGAGCATCCTGATCCCTCATGGAATCATTATGGACCGGATCGCCAAGCTGGCACAGATTATCACATCCGAGTATGATAACGAGCGTGTTGGTAAGTGTCGAAGATTTTTCTAAAACGGGAGCTTGTGGAATGCCTTTGTTTCATCACTTGTGCAGCTGATGGTGCAATGGCTGATCGATTGTTTTTCTAACTTGCGTAAGGCTGCGGCATACACTTTTTTTTTGCGTATGTGATGTAAATTTTTTTGTAGTCGTCGCTTGTGTGCTCAAGGGCGGCCACCAGTTCTTCAGCGACCTTGTCAATCTTATGAAGAAGGCGCTTAACAAGGAGGGCAAGACTTTGCCAATGACCCTTGACTTTATCCGCGTCAAGAGCTATGAGAACGACAAGTCGACGGGCAACGTGCACATTTCGATGACCGAGAAGGAGCTCAAGGAGCTCAAGGGAAAGGTAAGAATTTGCGAAAGTGCATTTTTTGACGCTCGGGCAATTTGTTGCGCACGTGTTGAAAAAAAGAACCGCTGATTAGCTGCTTGAGTCGACAGCTTGAACCAAGCGATCGATTTGGGCTCAGATCACTCATCTCATTTTCGCTTGAAAAAAGGATATATAATTACAACGCACAATTCTCACAACTACTAACGCTACACATAACCCCCTCTGATGCTGTGCATTTTCATCGGCTCTTTCCCACCCAACATATAGAACCTTTTGCTTGTCGAGGATATTATTGACACGGGTAAGACGATGCAGAGGCTGCTCGAGACATTGTCCAAGTATGAGCTCAAGTCAGTCAAGGTGGCGTCGCTGCTTCTCAAGAAGACGCCCCTGTCATGTGGGTACATTCCCGACTACGTTGGATTTGCCGTGCCCGATCTGTTTGTCGTAGGCTACTGCCTCGACTACAACGACATTTTCCGCGACCTCGACCATATTTGCGCCATCAGCGAAACAGGAAAGAAATCGTACGCCGTGTGAAATACTTTTTTATTCTTGCCCCCCCCACCTGCCATTCTCACTGTTTTTCTCTTCTTTTTTAATGTTATGCACATGGCATGCGATCAATAACAAGGCGATATAGGGCTCGGAGTGCCAGAAATGAGAAACGGATACATGCATACAAATGGAATGTTTCCCTTTTTAATTTGAAGCAGGAAATGAACGATATCGCGAATGAAACTTGTTCGCACATGACGCCCTGTTTTTATGTGTGAACCTGCATCTTGTGCCTCAATTTTTGTTTCTGCGCTGATATATACACAATGGTGCGCGTGAATAAAAAACCCTCCTTTTTAAACTTATTGGTGGAAAAATGCGGGGTTTTTCTGCCAGCGAAAAATCAATGCAACATCGCAAATAGGAACAGAAAAAAAGAAAATTAGAGTGCAGTGGAGAGTAGGGAGTTTTGACATAAAATGTCAGAACCACACATGACCACGAGACCCTCCTGCGGTGCAAGGTGTGGGATGTTATATCAGCTGTGTATATTTTTTAGTCTCTCTCTATTTATTATCCTCCAGGGGACCTTTTGCAAAACAAAAGCGATCATGCACATATCAGTTGCACACAGATGAATAACAAGAGTGCAAAAAATAAATATTAAGTGGTTTTCATTGTTTGAAATGAGTGAAAAGATATTACAGATTATTATATGGTGTAGAAGCAAAAACAAAAATACAGATGAAGTACAGAAAAAGACAATATGGAGAAAATGGGAGAAGGGGAGGAAAAGAGAGGCGAGGCGAGGCGAGCTCAAGCCGATAAAGCAAATAAACACCTGCGCCAGACAAAGCCCTTTTTTGAAATGTTTTTTGTTGCTGCCAATGTTGATGTGGTCAACACAGGGGCCCAACAAGCACCATTAGTTGTCGCCTGCTCTCCCCTCACATTGTACTCGCCACAATCCCCAAAGCCCCTTCATTTTTTATGTGTTTACAGGAGAACGGGAGCGAAGGGAAAAGATGATGAGGGCGTGTATCGTGGCGTATATGTTTTAAAATATGCGTTTTTTTACGCACGGGCACCGCCGCTGCCGCCACTCTTGGAGTTTCCACCGGCGCCCAGCGCAGGTATAATGGGATCAATGAAGCGATACAGGGAGTCCATAATTCGAGAAGACGCACCAAACTCGCCATTCCTTCCCGCGGGAGGCGAGCCACTGCTGCTGCGCCCACCTTCAGACACGATGTCGCTCAGCGAGTCACTGTTACGGCGTCTGATGCGCGCTTCCATGCTGGCCTTGGCCTCCAATTCCTTGCGCTCAATCTCGGCGCACTCCTCGTCGAGAAGCTTGCGCAAATCAGGGAATGACTGGTATGAAGACGCTTCAATGTCGCCGTCGCCCTCTGCTTCCAAGCCGTATATCTGGCACCATGCCTTGACTGACGATAGCTGCCTGACGCGGCGCCGTGACATTGGGTTTCCAGAGTCCATGATGTGCTGACCGGCTGACGATGACGATGACGATGATGACGCTGTTGATGTTGACATGACCCAATAAGTAATAAAAAAGAGAGAAAAGAGGAAAAGGTAGGAAGTGGTTGGCTGGCTGGTTGGTTGGCTGGTTGGTTGGAGAGAAGAAATTCTAGCTGTTTAAAAAACTCGCGTATATCAAGCTTGTAAAATATGGAGGGCAAAAATTTTAGTAAGGGGGGCGGGAGGGGCGACATTTATAGCCCAGTCGGTAAATGGGGGGGAGAGGGGAAGTAAGAGAAGTGGGGGGTGTAAGCGGGGGAGGGTTGAAGGGAGGAAGTGTGAATTTTTGGCCAGCTAGCCCTTCACTCGTTCCCGGCGTCAGCTCTGATGAAAACATTACACGAGCCTTTTTTTTGGCACAGTCGAAGCAACAAGAAGCTGCAGAATGGCTGGGAGACACAGAGCCAAGTCAAGGAGGTCGCTAGCGAATAAAAATACAGCATTTATTTGGGCTGCCACTGCGGTTGCTGACTTGCTCTTTGTCCGATTTCTTTTTTCTCTCTTTTTTCGTTTTTATTTTGGCACATTTTGGCTTTGAGTTGGCCAGCAGCAGCTTGTAACAAAAAGACACCTTTGCAGCTCTTTTTTTACACCCCCCTTGATTTTTTTTACACCCCCCTCCCTATTTTTTCTCTCTCTATCCAAATTGGTCACCAAGTTGGGAGCGGCAAGCGCAAATGAAATAAACAAGATATTTGATTCCCGTATTTCCACCATGTTAGTTCTTTTCCACACTGACGGGGGGAAGGGGGGGGGCAGAGCAACTGTGGAGGGATGCGCATCCCTGCGCAAAAAAAGCAAAAATAAAACATGGCTTGCTCAGAAAAAAAGGCATGGCTGCATTCGTTCTCTTATTTTTTTGAAGTCCGCGTTGGCTTGGTACCTTGGTTAGAAGCAACTGCCAACTCTGTCGACAACACAATCACACACCAAACTTGGTCCCTCCCCTTGAATCCAATATGCTCACAAAACACCAATAGCAAGTAATGTTCTTTGACCTCTGCTCAGGCTCTCGGGCAGCCCAAAATAAAAACACCCTTTCCCAAGGGCCATGTATATTTTTCCTACTCTTACTCTTTTTTATTTACACAATGGCGCTCACATGCCCATTATTTTTTCTTTGTTTTTGTGTTTTATTTTGGTGCTCGGCCACTTAGCTCGCGCTGGAAATGAAGCAACAGGTTTTGTTCCTTTACTCATTGTATGCAGAATCGAGGTGAAGGATCAGCAGTGGCAGCAACAAAAACAAATTGCTTGTAGAAAATCAAACGAGCAGTCAGTTTGGCAACAACAAAAACAACAAAAACAAAAACAAGAGAAAAAACAAGAGCAGCAAATACCAGAATCTAAAATCACAGTTTCAATTGTAACAAAAAGATTAAAATCACAAGTTCACTCCAAGCCAAAGCAAACACCAAGTTGCAATGTACAATATACAATATATAAAAATAGGGGGGGGTACGCAAAGAGAGCAAAATCACTTTATAATAGGCGTGCTTTCTTTGCTGCTACTTTTCTATTCTGACATTTACACCTTTTCCCAACAGCAGCCAAAGCAAAGGCAAACATCACTTGCTTGCCTCATTTTTAATTATTAGTTGAACCAGCCAGCTATTAAACCAACCAACAAGCTAACAACTCATGAATAATGAAAAGTCGCGGATATGATGATTGAATTTTCACCAAAATGAAGATTTCCTTGTTCGTCCGTTTTCTTACTGCCTATTCCATGTTCTCGTTCATGATTGTTTTTATTTTTTTGACAGCAAGATCTTCAGGGAGTTGTGCTATCAGAATAATGCCACCAACATTGCGACTGACTCGGTTTTTTTGCATTTCAATTTGCAGTCAAGTAAAAATTAGATGAATGCAAGAGCTGTGCAAAATGAAGGCTGCTGCAGTTTGAATATTTTCATTTCGTCATTTTCTTCATTCAATCAATACTTCTTTTTTTGCTGGAAGTACGGCGTTTCTGCTGCTGATGCTGCTGCCTGGCTCAATTTGTCGTCTAAACAGGTGTGGAACAAGATTATTTTCTTTGTGCTACCGCCACAATTGGCAGGGTTCCCCCCCTTTTTTCCTGTGAAAAGCTTTTATATTTTTTTTGCAACAGGATCATACTTCAAAAAATTACTTTTGCGCGTAAAACAGGTCTTCTTGCTATTGGCAGGCCCAATCCAATGTTGGCGCTGGAATCCGTGTATGTTTATAAAAAAATATGTCAATATCACCTGAATGCTGAATGTTGGATGCTGAATGCAATGATGTTCGTGACCAATTTTCTTAACGGTGTGAATTATTTTTTAGCGTTCCAGAGTCGCCGTCGGATCTCTGACCACTCATCATCGCCCCAATGCTGCGCTGCCGGCTCTGTATGCACCCCTGTGCTCGTGGTGTTTTGAACACTGGCTGGCGATTGCAAAGCTGTGGACGACTCAGTGTGATTCGAGCTACGTTCTTGCCCCTGCTGGCGATGCTGAAACAGGCTCGGGTGCGGCAAGACGTCATAAATGTTATTGTTGGACGACATTGCAGTATATCGATATGTGTAAGGAATAGGGGTATCGAAGGGATTGACTTATTGCTGCCGATGACGTTATGGAGTATATGTACAGAGCGGCCAAAGATGTAAAAAAAATATATATAATGAGGATAAATAAGGCTTACAAAATATATAGATGTGGTTGATGCTAAGAAGAAACGGCTGGGTGACAAACAAGTGAGCAATAAAAAAAACAGTATGCCCCCCCTCCAAACTCATTTATTTTATAGAAAAAGGATATTCTTGTTGTTATTAGCAAGCAGGCTGCCCAAAAATATGCGCTCATAAACAGCTCAACTGAATGTTTTACTCAAAGCATGACAACACAATCAGACTTTACATGTGCGTGCAAATTAGCCGCTGCTCTGGAGGCATGAAATTTTTTTTGCTTTTAAGGGGGGAGGAGGAGAGACATGCAGCCATCAATTGTGTGGGTGAAAAGACAATGATTTATAAAAAAACGGGCGCAGCACTAAACAAAATGGCGTGTGGTCAAAATGCAGATTACGGTATGTGTGTGGAAAAAAATAAGAATTGCCAGCCGATGAGCACAACATGACATAATGCAAATGGGACTGCCATGTTACCATTGAGCAACAAATATACGCTTTTTTACATGATACACAGTTTCAAATATTGTGCAATATAACGATGTAAATGGATTTTGGAATTTCCAGACATTTATAGTAAAAGTCCGGATTTTTAAGCGGGGGATTTTCAAAACCCGTTTTTTACGCAAAAAAGGCATTGACAGAGTTGGGCTGAAGCCGAGTCTACAGCGATGCTCAAGCCAAAGCCCAACCCCAAGCATGTGCGCAAGAATCCATCTGTCCCTGCTTCTTCTCTTTAAAAGAAGCAGCAAACTGAATAATATCGTCAACCATAGTAGTGGCCTATTGCTACTAGTTTCTAAATACCTGTCAGGTTGCTATGCAATCTGAATGGGAAGGATGTCAATTTGCAGGATACTTGTGGCCTCATTATTTTCTTTTAGTGTATAACAATGTTATTCGGCAATCACTGCCATGCCTGGCTTTCGCACAAGTTCTGATATGATAAAAAAATTATCAGAAAAAAAACCTTTCCAACTTTATTGAATCAAGCAACGTACGCGGTACCCTGCAAGTTGCGGCATTTGACCGAAAATTCGTTGATTACACCCTTGGCCTTGACGAACGACCTTGTCGACAAAATTTGCTGCAAAAACAGGCGCTTGTCGGCAGCAGTGACGTGGGACGAAGGAAATTCGGAATTTGCCAACATCTCAGTCATCCACTGTTTGACGGTTAGTGGGTGGTGCTTGACCATGGAAAACAGCAGCTCAGCAAGATTGGGCAGCAGCGAGCGGGGATGAACGCCACCGATTCCTACCAATGTGGTGCGCAGCCATGTTGGTCCAAACTCAGACCACACGACAGCCAGTAGATCCGACGTATCAGTGCGCCCGCCAACGCTGCTAGACAGCCGGATGAGCGCAGTCAAAAAGTATGCCGTGGGTTTCAATGCCAGTCGGTTGGGCACGGACAGTGCCTGCACACTTAGCTCGCATAGGTGGCCGACTGCAGCCTGGTCCAAGCAGGCAAACAGTGCCGGGCGCGTCTGCAGCACTCGCGTGCAAAGATCAAATATGTACTCGTTGATGACCGGCTGCTGCTCGATTGCAATGATCAGTGTGGCTACCTCCCGAGAAATGCCAATGTAGATGTCGTCGATTATGCGGGTCAGAATGGCGCCCAGCATGCGGTCGCAATCAGAAACGCTGGGCTTCGTCGGCTGCCACTCATCGGAGGCAGCCGAAAACACAGTCACCAACTGCGAGATGCACTGGAGGAATGCAGGACACTGGTCTGACCAGCGCAAACCAAAAGCAACCGCGCCGCCAGAATTCCCGTTTGTCGGGCGCGCAATAACCGCTGCCCACGCGTTTCCGACAAAATCGACCGCTTCGCCAAACCCAAATGCCAATAGGTGTGGGCCGCGCCGCGTAGAGCTGTTGATGATCGCGAGCAGGCACTCTACCAGCGTGTCGTCCATCTGGAGCATCCCGCTGAGCGGGTCACGGATCCACGCCGACAATGTGAGCACGCGATTCAGTAATCCTAGCAGTGTCAGTCGGAACTCGTGCATGTCGCTGGAGCTGCAGTAGCACTGTGTGGCGTAGGTCAGAGCGGCGACCGCTTCTTGGTCGCCCATCAGCGCGCGCTCCTCGACATCGTCGGGGAACTGCAGACCACGAGCAAGTGAGTCGACTAGCCGCAAAGTGTCAATCAGTGGGGCAAGGAAGGGTCCCAGGTCGGCCAGCGATGCGCCGCTAGGCGCAGCCTCCAAAAACTGCACACTCTTGTCGAGTGCGGCGGCCAGAGAGGACAAGAGTGGCGCCAGCACCACAGTCTGGTTATCGGGCGACTGCACCATGACGACCTCGGCAACAGACTCAAATATCCGCTGCTGCTCGCGGGCTGGTACAGCAGATCCCGCTAATAGCACCTCGCGGGCCAGATTAACCATGCTGTCGGCTGCATCGGCGAGTTGCTCACGGCAGCTGTCACAGATTCGCCTGAATGCTGCGACTGCAGCTTGGACGAGCGCTGGTTGGTTCAGACTGGACGTCATGCACGGCAGGACAATGGGGAGCAGTTCTGGGTGACCCTTCCACCACTCGCCATATGCGCCGATCAGTGAAATGATCGACGCCTTTATCGATGTCAGCCCCCACTGCGTCGCGCGATTGTCGCCGTCGATACTGGTCTGCAGAACGGGCATAAAGTTGTGCGTCAAGAGTTCTGCAGAAAACAGGCGCGGCAAGTGGTCAGACTCTGACTCGGGCACCGCTTCACCCACGCTCTTCAAGGCAAACAAAATCGACTCTATGGTTTGCCAATTGGCCAGACTGAAAGTGCCCATGTTGTTGATCACCTCATCGACAAGCAGCTGCAGCATGTCGCCGCGCAAAACGTAGTACGCGTTGAGAATTGCATCTGCGACGTCGCGCCGATAGCTCATGAAATGGTCTCGCTCCTCCTTGTCGGCATCGATCCACGTCTCTGTCGGTGGGTACGCACTCTTGGACACTAGCGCCCGCAGGAGCTCTACAAACCCGATCTTTATTGTCAACTTGGTCTCGGCCACCTTCTGCGCAGATTCAGGGTCGTCGCTAGCTTCGGCCATGTAGTCAACTAGCGTCTCTTGGAGTAGGTACCAAAAGTTGAGCGGCTGGTCACTGAGGCTTTCCGAGATTCCGTTGTATCCAGGGAACCGGGTCAGCGCCAGCATCATTTGCAGCAGCGTGGCAATATGACCAGACAGCTCGCGGCTGGTGATCATGCTTACAAGGAACTCTATGTGCGTCTCGGCAAATGATATCAGCACCGAGCTCCACCGCATGGCATGCTGTTCGTCGCAGTTATCGATGGTCATTTTGAGGATGCTTGAGAACCACGGCTGGTTAAGCCTTGTGAGAACCAGCGTGCCGACAGTCTGCGCGTACTTGGCAGCCATATTTACATTGCTAACCATGTCCTCGACCACAGCAAGCGCAGCGTCTACCTCGTCATCGTCCGCGACGTTGTCGTCGCTCATCTGGTGCGCGGCCAGAATATGCAGTTGATGCAGGCCCATCTCGAGAATGGTACAAACAGCGTGTCTCCGGAAATGCCGAACTGCAGCCATTGCAAAATGGCCTTCCACGCGCGTGTCCGCCACACATAATCCTGGCCCAGCTGCTTGGCAAACATGGGCACATTTGCAATCTCTGGCGAGCCTGGAAGCCCGCGCACAATGCTGGTGAGCAATTCCAGTACAAATGGCAGTGACTCCTTCACGTCCTGCACGAGCTTCGCCTGCTGCGCCGACCCAATCGCCGTGCGGTTCAGCTCCTCAGGAAAAGCTCCAGAAAGTCGACATTCGCGTATCCGGCACGCATGCTATCCTTCCCCGCGTCCTGCGCGCTTTGCTGGATGGACTCGATCACCGAGGGCAGGAAATTGCTCCACTCGCTGGGTACTGTGCGCAATGCGTATGTGGCGAGCGCCTGGTTAATCTTGTTGAGCACGTTGAGCGGCGCGTCACATTGCTCGGCTACCAGCCGGATCAGCTCTGGCCGCAAGGCCTGCTGGCGCTCCTCGTCGAGCGAATCCCAGTCCCGAGCAATCTTGACCTGAAGTGTGTGTGCTCCATAGAAGCGGCAGTTAAAGTTGCTTGATTTTAGCAAGTCAAACGCAAACTGCCAGCCAATGGGCTGCTTCTGGATCTGGGGCAGCGCCTCGAGAGCCTCTTGTGTGGGTATGCTGAGCGCCTGTGCAAATGCCTGCAAGTCAAAGTTTTCCAGCGCCATAAAAGTGAAGGTAAATAAAAAAGATATGCTTGTGAAATGGGAATGCGCGGCCGTTCCCTTGTCAAGATGGATGTACAGAATGGCAGCTCTAGAATGTGTATATGTTGTATATATAATTTACCACAGTGACGAAATTGAAAGAACTGCTTAAAATGCAAAACGAGCCAAGCACTCGGCACAAAGTTCAAAATGCAAAGCGCAAAGTGAAAAGTGCAAAGAGCGTTTTTCAAATACCACTTGATTAATGCGTTTTGGCAATTTAAACGACTCGATGTAATCGGCTCAGCTCCTGTCATCGCTCAGATCAAGTTTTTTTATCGGAAAAGATCAACCGTGTAAATTTTTGTTATCGACACTTACAGTAATTTTCCTTTAAATTCAAATTTGTTGAAGCAACCTTTCACCCGCCGCTACCGTTATTTTTGTACATTTAATACACACAAACTATATATGTTGTACTACTCTCCAGAACTGCCAGCGCAGCCAAGCAATGCACACGTCTCACACG
>NW_026251483.1:5000-7500 GCF_025024165.1 Kickxella alabastrina
GGCTCGGCAAGTGTTTGGAGTGCCCAGGCCGCTCAGCGTAAATAGGATGGCTGGAAGCCAACGAAGTATAGCTAGAGCAGGCGTCTGGGCCACGAGCGCGACGGCCCTGGCAGGTCGGCGGCAGGTCGGCGACAGGTCGCTGACAGGCCGCTGACAGGCCAGGCCCGCGAGCCGGGTCTATTGATTCTGCAGGCTTTAAAGCGACCGGCCCCGGGCAAGCGGACAGATCCGCCCGCCCCTCGCCGGAACGCTCACCATCCAGCCTCCGCTCTCGCAAAAAAGCGGCGCTGTAGGGGGGTTTACTGACGCTCAAACAGACATGCCTGGCACGAGTACCAGGCGCAAGGTGCGTTCAAAGACTTGATGATTCACGGTGATGCAATTCACGACAATTTTCGCAATTCGCTACGTTCTTCATCGATGCAAGAGCCAAGTGATCCACCATTAATAGTTGTATTGGGTTGGTTAGACCGGCGGTTAGACCGGTCAAGAATAGTCAAGAATTAAAATAATAATCGAGTTTGTATGCGCGGAGGCGAGAGAAAAACACAAGTGCATCTCTCTGCACCTCCAAGTTGTTCCACGTTCACACAAGGTGTGGCTGCGTCGTCCGGCCGGAAAAGCCCCCCTCTCGAGAAGCCCCCCCGTCCAGCCTCGACAGACCAGAAGATTCATTAATGATCCCACCGCAGGTTCACCTACGATGACCTTGTTACGACTTTTACTTCCTCTAAATGACCAAGTTTGCCCAACTTCTCCAAGCAAGACAGCCGGTGAGGGCGTGTCCCGCAGATCCAGAGGACTCACTAAGCCATTCAATCGGTAGTAGCGACGGGCGGTGTGTACAAAGGGCAGGGACGTAATCATCGCAAGCTGATGACTTGCGATTACTAGAAGTTCCTCGTTCAAGTCCGAAAATTGCAAAGGACTATCCCCAGCACGATGAGGGTTGACAAGATTACCCGGCCTTCTCAGGCAAGGAAAAAATACTCGCTGGCCTCATCAGTGTAGCGCGCGTGCGGCCCAGAACATCTAAGGGCATCACAGACCTGTTATTGCCTCAAACTTCCGCTAGCTTAGCACTAGCAGTCCCTCTAAGAAAAACCAAGCCAGTCAAACTGGCCGGTTTTATTTAGCAGGCTAAGGTCTCGTTCGTTATCGGAATTAACCAGACAAATGAATCCACGAACTAAGAACGGCCATGCACCACCACCCATAGAATCAAGAAAGAGCTATCAATCTGTCAATCCTCACTATGTCTGGACCTGGTGAGTTTCCCCGTGTTGAGTCAAATTAAGCCGCAGGCTCCACTTCTGGTGGTGCCCTTCCGTCAATTCCTTTAAGTTTCAGCCTTGCGACCATACTCCCCCCGGAACCCAAACACTTTGATTTCTCATTGAGTCCAGAGCCGGCCCGCAAGCCAGGCCCCATCCCCAGTCGGCATCGTTTATGGTTAAGACTACGACGGTATCTAATCGTCTTCGATCCCCTAACTTTCGTTCTTGATCAATGGACACATGCTGGGCAAATGCTTTCGCACTAGTCTGACTTGGGCGGATCCAAGAATTTCACCTCTAACCGCCCAATTCAAATGCCCCCAACTGTTCCTATTAATCATTACCCCGGCCTCGTAAAGCCAACAAAACAAGACCAGAGTCCTATTCCATTATTCCATGCTAACATATTCAAGCGGTTGCCTGCTTTGAACACTCTAATTTTCTCAAGGTAAAAGTCTGGAGACGGATGGCCAGACGAGTCCAGCCACCTACTCCAGAATAAACTGGGGAGCAGGCCAATAAAAGGCATGCCGGGCGCCGCCCGAAAGCAGCGCCGGCAGCCCAGGCCCAACTGCCCCAAACTCCGACTACGAGCGTTTTAACTGCAGCAACTTTAATATACACTATTGGAGCTGGAATTACCGCGGCTGCTGGCACCAGACTTGCCCTCCAATTGTTACTCGTTAAGGTGTTTACGTTGTACTCATTGCAATTCCAAGACCACAAGGGCCCTAGATTGTTATTTATTGTCACTACCTCGCTGCGTTAGCATTGGGTAATTTGCGCGCCTGCTGCCTTCCTTAGAAGTGGTAGCCGTTTCTCAGGCTCCCTCTCCGGAATCAAACCCTGATTCCCCGTTACCCGTTAAAGCCATGGTAGGCCACTACCGTACCATCGAAAGCTGATAGGGCAGAAATTTGAATGACCCATCGTAGCCGTACGGCCAACGATTCGCAAAGTTATTATGATTCACCAATGTTGCCCCCCGAAGAGGGCAAGCCGGCCTTATATCTAATAAATGCAGCCCTTCCGAAAAGTCGGGCCTGTCGCGCATGTATTAGCTCTAGAATTACCACGGATATCCAAGTAGTAAAGCGGGTACAGTCAAATAAATTATAACTGATATAATGAGCCATTCGCAGTTTCACTGTATAGACTTGCTTATACTTAGACATGCATGGCTTAATCTTTGACACAAGCATATGACTACTGGCAGGATCAAC
>NW_026251483.1:12500-17500 GCF_025024165.1 Kickxella alabastrina
CACGCCCGCCTACTCGCCAGAAAATCCATACCTTTCTGGCGGGGGAGTATAGGTAGCACGCTTAAGCGCCATCCATTTTCAGGGCTAGTTCATTCGGCAGGTGAGTTGTTACACACTCCTTAGCGGATTCCGACTTCCATGGCCACCGTCCTGCTGTCTATATGAACCAACACCTTTTGTGGTATCTACATGAGCGTGCCCTCCGGCACCGTATCTCCCCGTTCGGTTCATCCCGCAGCGCCAGTTCTGCTTACCAAAAATGGCCCACTCAGCACAAGTCATTCAATTCGCCCAGTCTGCTTAATTAAATAGCAGGGGCTTCCTACAGATTGGAAGTTTGAGAATAGGTTGAGGCTGTTACAGCCCCAAGGCCTCTAATCATTCGCTCTACCCCATAGAACTGTTTGTTTGTGCCGGCTATCCTGAGGGAAACTTCGGCGGGAACCAGCTACTAGATGGTTCGATTAGTCTTTCGCCCCTATACTCAGGTTCTACGATCGATTTGCACGTCAGAACCGCTGCGAGCCTCCACCAGAGTTTCCTCTGGCTTCGCCCTACCCAAGTATAGTTCACCATCTTTCGGGTCCTAGCCTATGCGCTCGCGCTCAGTCCACTAGCCGGTAAACGGCGGGTGGCCGGCGGATACTGCACCGCATGCTTGCGGATCGTACCAGGCCTTTCGGCTCACTTTCATTACGCCCGTGGGTTTAGCAACCCAGTGACTCGCGCACAAGTTAGACTCCTTGGTCCGTGTTTCAAGACGGGTCGATTGTTCGGCGCATCCCAGGGCCTGTGACAAAAACCAGAGCAGCGCAGGTGGCAAGCGCGAGTCGGATACTAGTCAGCACGCTGTCTAGCACCCCAAACACGCCTGGCCCACGCCGCCTGGCGCCCCCACGAGGGGGGATGTCGCGATCCTCAGTCCGGGCGGCTGCAGTGCCGGCGGCTCTATAACACTGCTCCCGGGGAGCAGCTACCTTTGCCGCCGGCTTCTCCAGCCGAAAACCCAAACTGGTCCTGGGCAAGGGCCACTGCCGAGGCAATGGTCCTATAGTGCACCGTGCAAGCGGTTCCCTACTAATGGTTTCACGCGCTTTTCACTCTCTCTCCAGAGTGCTTTTCAACTTTCCCTCACGGTACTTGTTCGCTATCGGTCTCTTGCCTGAATATTTAGCTTTAGAAGGTGTGTACCTCCCGCTTAGGGCTGCATTCCCAAACAACCCGACTCTCAGAGCTGACTACATAGAGGCTTCTGCACTAGCGCGACGAGGCTATAACTCTCTCTGGCGCCCTATTCCAAGGGACTTTGCTAGTGCTGCGGGCCAAGTAAGACAGTCCATAGACTACAACTCCCCGAGGGGATTCCGGTCTTGAGCAAGGGATCCCGGTTCACTCGCCGTTACTAAGGGAATCCTGGTTAGTTTCTGTTCCTCCGCTTATTGATATGCTTAAGTTCAGCGGGTAGTCTTGCCTGATTTGAGGTCAATTGATGAATTGGACGTTCGTCCAGCTGCAAAGTAAACGGGGGCAGATAGACAGGTGGCTCGGCAAGTGTTTGGAGTGCCCAAGCTGCTCAGCGTAAATAGGATGGCTGGAAGCCAACGAAGTATAGCTAGAGCAGGGCTTTGGGCCACGAGCGCGACGGCCCTGGCAAGTCGGCGACAAGTCGGCGACAGGCCAGGCCCGCGAGCCGGGTCTATTGATTCTGCAGGCTTTAAAGCGACCGGCCCCGGGCAAGCGGATAGATCCGCCCGCCCCTCGCCGGAACGCTCACCATCCAGCCTCCGCTCTCGCAAGAAAGCGGCGCTGTAGGGGGGGTTTACTGACGCTCAAACAGACATGCCTGGCACGAGTACCAGGCGCAAGGTGCGTTCAAAGACTTGATGATTCACGGTGATGCAATTCACGACAATTTTCGCAATTCGCTACGTTCTTCATCGATGCAAGAGCCAAGTGATCCACCATTAATAGTTGTATTGGGTTGGTTAGACCGGCGGTTAGACCGGTCAGGAATAGTCAAGAATTAAAATAATAATCGAGTTTGTATGCGCGGAGGCGAGAGAAAAACACAAGTGCATCTCTCTGCACCTCCAAGTTGTTCCACGTTCACACAAGGTGTGGCTGCGTCGTCCGGCCGGAAAAGCCCCCCTCTCGAGAGGCCCCCCCGTCCAGACTCGACAAACCAGAAGATTCATTAATGATCCCACCGCAGGTTCACCTACGATGACCTTGTTACGACTTTTACTTCCTCTAAATGACCAAGTTTGCCCAACTTCTCCAAGCAAGACAGCCGGTGAGGGCGTGTCCCGCAGATCCAGAGGACTCACTAAGCCATTCAATCGGTAGTAGCGACGGGCGGTGTGTACAAAGGGCAGGGACGTAATCATCGCAAGCTGATGACTTGCGATTACTAGAAGTTCCTCGTTCAAGTCCGAAAATTGCAAAGGACTATCCCCAGCACGATGAGGGTTGACAAGATTACCCGGCCTTCTCAGGCAAGGAAAAAATACTCGCTGGCCTCATCAGTGTAGCGCGCGTGCGGCCCAGAACATCTAAGGGCATCACAGACCTGTTATTGCCTCAAACTTCCGCTAGCTTAGCACTAGCAGTCCCTCTAAGAAAAACCAAGCCAGTCAAACTGGCCGGTTTTATTTAGCAGGCTAAGGTCTCGTTCGTTATCGGAATTAACCAGACAAATGAATCCACGAACTAAGAACGGCCATGCACCACCACCCATAGAATCAAGAAAGAGCTATCAATCTGTCAATCCTCACTATGTCTGGACCTGGTGAGTTTCCCCGTGTTGAGTCAAATTAAGCCGCAGGCTCCACTTCTGGTGGTGCCCTTCCGTCAATTCCTTTAAGTTTCAGCCTTGCGACCATACTCCCCCCGGAACCCAAACACTTTGATTTCTCATTGAGTCCAGAGCCGGCCCGCAAGCCAGGCCCCATCCCCAGTCGGCATCGTTTATGGTTAAGACTACGACGGTATCTAATCGTCTTCGATCCCCTAACTTTCGTTCTTGATCAATGGACACATGCTGGGCAAATGCTTTCGCACTAGTCTGACTTGGGCGGATCCAAGAATTTCACCTCTAACCGCCCAATTCAAATGCCCCCAACTGTTCCTATTAATCATTACCCCGGCCTCGTAAAGCCAACAAAACAAGACCAGAGTCCTATTCCATTATTCCATGCTAACATATTCAAGCGGTTGCCTGCTTTGAACACTCTAATTTTCTCAAGGTAAAAGTCTGGAGACGGATGGCCAGACGAGTCCAGCCACCTACTCCAGAATAAACTGGGGAGCAGGCCAATAAAAGGCATGCCGGGCGCCGCCCGAAAGCAGCGCCGGCAGCCCAGGCCCAACTACCCCAAACTCCGACTACGAGCGTTTTAACTGCAGCAACTTTAATATACACTATTGGAGCTGGAATTACCGCGGCTGCTGGCACCAGACTTGCCCTCCAATTGTTACTCGTTAAGGTGTTTACGTTGTACTCATTGCAATTCCAAGACCACAAGGGCCCTAGATTGTTATTTATTGTCACTACCTCGCTGCGTTAGCATTGGGTAATTTGCGCGCCTGCTGCCTTCCTTAGAAGTGGTAGCCGTTTCTCAGGCTCCCTCTCCGGAATCAAACCCTGATTCCCCGTTACCCGTTAAAGCCATGGTAGGCCACTACCGTACCATCGAAAGCTGATAGGGCAGAAATTTGAATGACCCATCGTAGCCGTACGGCCAACGATTCGCAAAGTTATTATGATTCACCAATGTTGCCCCCCGAAGAGGGCAAGCCGGCCTTATATCTAATAAATGCAGCCCTTCCGAAAAGTCGGGCCTGTCGCGCATGTATTAGCTCTAGAATTACCACGGATATCCAAGTAGTAAAGCGGGTACAGTCAAATAAATTATAACTGATATAATGAGCCATTCGCAGTTTCACTGTATAGACTTGCTTATACTTAGACATGCATGGCTTAATCTTTGACACAAGCATATGACTACTGGCAGGATCAACCAGGTATCTACTAGGGGTTTGAAATCACAACGCCTGGAGGGGGCTTGGGCCTTTGACGCCTTACGCTCCCGCCAGGCCGCCGTTTTTATCGCACACCCAAGAGGATGTTTTAACGTGGGGAGCCACCGCGCCCTGGATTCTACTCCAGCGCCTGCTGCCTCCCCGGTCTACAAAGGCATGCCCCGCGCCTACTAGAGATGGTTTCCCTCTCGTTTGCCGCGCCGCGTCCTCGGTAGACGATCCATATTGTCAGCTTTAAAAACTGTTCACCGTCGACTAGTGCCAAACCCAGCGCACATCGCGTCAGTAGCTCCTCATCATTGCTTAGAGGCTGACTCGCAGCGCTGCCTCCGGCAAAAGCGTGCTTTGTAAGATGGTCTGCCGACTGCAAAGCCTAGGCCTTGTCATCAGCAGCCCGCCTTAAAGGACTAGCGCCCGTCAGCTGGATTGCTATATATGTCTACCCACATGGGTATCGATACACACTAAACCGAAACTGAAGTGTTTGCAGCCGGTGGCCTTGACTGCGAATCGATTTGATTCCCACTCAAGCCCACCGCCCCTTCTGGGCAATGAGCGGGCAGAACCCACTCGCCTCCCAGGCGAATCTGCCAGCACTAAATCTGCCACGCCCGCCCTGTTATTGGTCCGAGTGTAGAGCAGAAGCAGCACTGCTTAAAATGCAGTTTTTGCCATCACAGCTTTCTTTACTCGTTGCTCTGACGAGTCAGACCAACGGATCAAGAATGAAGTCGCCTGCCGTGCTGGTTGTAACCCTACACACCGCCTGCCTGTGCTCGTGGTCGTATGACCCTCGCACCTTCACATGAGTCGAAACTGTGCTGAGCTCAATGCCTTGTATCTTTTGTTTGTATAGCCCACAAAAACAATACATCCACCGCACCATGTGACGGGCCAGAGTGTGACATCAGAAATGGAGGCCGAGTCACGTGACGCCGCAGCCGGTATATCGAGTTTAG
>NW_026251483.1:22500-27500 GCF_025024165.1 Kickxella alabastrina
GCATCCCAGGGCCTGTGACAAAAACCAGAGCAGCGCAGGTGGCAAGCGCGAGTCGGATACTAGTCAGCACGCTGTCTAGCACCCCAAACACGCCTGGCCCACGCCGCCTGGCGCCCCCACGAGGGGGGATGTCGCGATCCTCAGTCCGGGCGGCTGCAGTGCCGGCGGCTCTATAACACTGCTCCCGAGGGAGCAGCTACCTTTGCCGCCGGCTTCTCCAGCCGAAAACCCAAACTGGTCCTGGGCAAGGGCCACTGCCGAGGCAATGGTCCTATAGTGCACCGTGCAAGCGGTTCCCTACTAATGGTTTCACGCGCTTTTCACTCTCTCTCCAGAGTGCTTTTCAACTTTCCCTCACGGTACTTGTTCGCTATCGGTCTCTTGCCTGAATATTTAGCTTTAGAAGGTGTGTACCTCCCGCTTAGGGCTGCATTCCCAAACAACCCGACTCTCAGAGCTGACTACATAGAGGCTTCTGCACTAGCGCGACGAGGCTATAACTCTCTCTGGCGCCCTATTCCAAGGGACTTTGCTAGTGCTGCGGGCCAAGTAAGACAGTCCATAGACTACAACTCCCCGAGGGGATTCCGGTCTTGAGCAAGGGATCCCGGTTCACTCGCCGTTACTAAGGGAATCCTGGTTAGTTTCTGTTCCTCCGCTTATTGATATGCTTAAGTTCAGCGGGTAGTCTTGCCTGATTTGAGGTCAATTGATGAATTGGACGTTCGTCCAGTTGCAAAGTAAACGGGGGCAGATAGACAGGTGGCTCGGCAAGTGTTTGGAGTGCCCAAGCTGCTCAGCGTAAATAGGATGGCTGGAAGCCAACGAAGTATAGCTAGAGCAGGGCTTTGGGCCACGAGCGCGACGGCCCTGGCAAGTCGGCGACAAGTCGGCGACAGGCCAGGCCCGCGAGCCGGGTCTATTGATTCTGCAGGCTTTAAAGCGACCGGCCCCGGGCAAGCGGATAGATCCGCCCGCCCCTCGCCGGAACGCTCACCATCCAGCCTCCGCTCTCGCAAGAAAGCGGCGCTGTAGGGGGGGTTTACTGACGCTCAAACAGACATGCCTGGCACGAGTACCAGGCGCAAGGTGCGTTCAAAGACTTGATGATTCACGGTGATGCAATTCACGACAATTTTCGCAATTCGCTACGTTCTTCATCGATGCAAGAGCCAAGTGATCCACCATTAATAGTTGTATTGGGTTGGTTAGACCGGCGGTTAGACCGGTCAGGAATAGTCAAGAATTAAAATAATAATCGAGTTTGTATGCGCGGAGGCGAGAGAAAAACACAAGTGCATCTCTCTGCACCTCCAAGTTGTTCCACGTTCACACAAGGTGTGGCTGCGTCGTCCGGCCGGAAAAGCCCCCCTCTCGAGAGGCCCCCCCGTCCAGACTCGACAACCAGAAGATTCATTAATGATCCCACCGCAGGTTCACCTACGATGACCTTGTTACGACTTTTACTTCCTCTAAATGACCAAGTTTGCCCAACTTCTCCAAGCAAGACAGCCGGTGAGGGCGTGTCCCGCAGATCCAGAGGACTCACTAAGCCATTCAATCGGTAGTAGCGACGGGCGGTGTGTACAAAGGGCAGGGACGTAATCATCGCAAGCTGATGACTTGCGATTACTAGAAGTTCCTCGTTCAAGTCCGAAAATTGCAAAGGACTATCCCCAGCACGATGAGGGTTGACAAGATTACCCGGCCTTCTCAGGCAAGGAAAAAATACTCGCTGGCCTCATCAGTGTAGCGCGCGTGCGGCCCAGAACATCTAAGGGCATCACAGACCTGTTATTGCCTCAAACTTCCGCTAGCTTAGCACTAGCAGTCCCTCTAAGAAAAACCAAGCCAGTCAAACTGGCCGGTTTTATTTAGCAGGCTAAGGTCTCGTTCGTTATCGGAATTAACCAGACAAATGAATCCACGAACTAAGAACGGCCATGCACCACCACCCATAGAATCAAGAAAGAGCTATCAATCTGTCAATCCTCACTATGTCTGGACCTGGTGAGTTTCCCCGTGTTGAGTCAAATTAAGCCGCAGGCTCCACTTCTGGTGGTGCCCTTCCGTCAATTCCTTTAAGTTTCAGCCTTGCGACCATACTCCCCCCGGAACCCAAACACTTTGATTTCTCATTGAGTCCAGAGCCGGCCCGCAAGCCAGGCCCCATCCCCAGTCGGCATCGTTTATGGTTAAGACTACGACGGTATCTAATCGTCTTCGATCCCCTAACTTTCGTTCTTGATCAATGGACACATGCTGGGCAAATGCTTTCGCACTAGTCTGACTTGGGCGGATCCAAGAATTTCACCTCTAACCGCCCAATTCAAATGCCCCCAACTGTTCCTATTAATCATTACCCCGGCCTCGTAAAGCCAACAAAACAAGACCAGAGTCCTATTCCATTATTCCATGCTAACATATTCAAGCGGTTGCCTGCTTTGAACACTCTAATTTTCTCAAGGTAAAAGTCTGGAGACGGATGGCCAGACGAGTCCAGCCACCTACTCCAGAATAAACTGGGGAGCAGGCCAATAAAAGGCATGCCGGGCGCCGCCCGAAAGCAGCGCCGGCAGCCCAGGCCCAACTACCCCAAACTCCGACTACGAGCGTTTTAACTGCAGCAACTTTAATATACACTATTGGAGCTGGAATTACCGCGGCTGCTGGCACCAGACTTGCCCTCCAATTGTTACTCGTTAAGGTGTTTACGTTGTACTCATTGCAATTCCAAGACCACAAGGGCCCTAGATTGTTATTTATTGTCACTACCTCGCTGCGTTAGCATTGGGTAATTTGCGCGCCTGCTGCCTTCCTTAGAAGTGGTAGCCGTTTCTCAGGCTCCCTCTCCGGAATCAAACCCTGATTCCCCGTTACCCGTTAAAGCCATGGTAGGCCACTACCGTACCATCGAAAGCTGATAGGGCAGAAATTTGAATGACCCATCGTAGCCGTACGGCCAACGATTCGCAAAGTTATTATGATTCACCAATGTTGCCCCCCGAAGAGGGCAAGCCGGCCTTATATCTAATAAATGCAGCCCTTCCGAAAAGTCGGGCCTGTCGCGCATGTATTAGCTCTAGAATTACCACGGATATCCAAGTAGTAAAGCGGGTACAGTCAAATAAATTATAACTGATATAATGAGCCATTCGCAGTTTCACTGTATAGACTTGCTTATACTTAGACATGCATGGCTTAATCTTTGACACAAGCATATGACTACTGGCAGGATCAACCAGGTATCTACTAGGGGTTTGAAATCACAACGCCTGGAGGGGCTGGGCCTTTGACGCCTTACGCTCCCGCCAGGCCGCCGTTTTATCGCACACCCAAGAGGATGTTTTAACGTGGGGAGCCACCGCGCCCTGGATTCTACTCCAGCGCCTGCTGCCCCCCGGTCTACAAAGGCATGCCCGCGCCTACTAGAGATGGTTTCCCTCTCGTTTGCCGCGCCGCGTCCTCGGTAGACGATCCATATTGTCAGCTTTAAAAACTGTTCACCGTCGACTAGTGCCAAACCCAGCGCACATCGCGTCAGTAGCTCCTCATCATTGCTTAGAGGCTGACTCGCAGCGCTGCCTCCGGCAAAAGCGTGCTTTGTAAGATGGTCTGCCGACTGCAAAGCCTAGGCCTTGTCATCAGCAGCCCGCCTTAAAGGACTAGCGCCCGTCAGCTGGATTGCTATATATGTCTACCCACATGGGTATCGATACACACTAAACCGAAACTGAAGTGTTTGCAGGCCGTGGCCTTGACTGCGAATCGAACGATCCCACTCAACCCACCGCCCCTTCTGGGCAATGAGCGGGCAGAACCCGCTCGCCTCCCAGCCGAACTGCCAGCGCCGAATCTGCCACCCCGCCTGTTATTGGCCGAGTGTAGAGCAGAAGCAGCACTGCTTAAAATGCAGTTTTTGCCATCACACCTTTCCTTATCCTTGCTCTGACGAGTCAGACCAAGGATCAAGAATGAAGTCGCCTGCCGTGCTGGTTGTACCCTACACACGGACTGCCTGTGCTCGTGGTCGTATGACCCTCGCACCTTCACATGAGTCGAAACTGTGCTGAGCTCAATGCCTGTATGTTTTGTTTGTATAGCCCACAAAAACAACACAACCACCGCACCATGTGACGGGTAGAGTCTGCTCGCCAATGAGCACCGGTGTGTCCTAGTGTGTTTCCTAGTGTGTTCCTGCCTGGGTTCTTGTGTTTTAGTGTGTTTCTGCTGGGTTTGGTGGGTGCGCGATGAATAAAGAAATTCGTGTGCATTTCGATGAGTGAAATAAGAGCGAGTTGAGTTTATGAGTTTGTGTGTTTGTGAGTTTGTGTGTTTAAGAGTTTGTGTGTTCATTTGTTCATTGTTTATGTGTTATGTGTTTATTGTTTATATCTTCATTTGTGATTTGTTTATGTTTATATCTTCATTTGTTCATCTATTCATTTGTTCATTTGTTTATGTTTTATGTTTTATGTTTTATTGTTTATATCTTCATTTGTTCATCTATTCATTTGTTCATTTGTTCATATATTCATCTATTCATTTATTCATTTGTTTATATATTCATCTATTCACTACTAATACACTAATACACTAATACACTAATATACTATATACTAATCCCTACAAAATTTAAAATATTTCCCAATCATCTACTCGAATCTACTCGAATCTACTCGAATCTACCGATCTACTCGAATCCCCAATTATTTTTAAATAAAAAAAAAAATAACTGGGACACTCAGTATTCCCATGTGGTCCCCCACCATAGTACTAACTGAGCTGTAACCTGCTTAACTTCGCAGATCGAGACGGGATGCGGTGATGTTAGGTTCATATGGACCCAGTTGCTGATATGCATTTGCCCTTTTCTTTGTCCTGCTGTCATCTTCATTTCCCCTCACCTTTTCCCTTCTCCACCCAACAAATCTCAACCCCCAATGCCCTGCTTCAAATTGCCTCTGCAATAAAAACACCCCCAAACCCCTATGATTTGG
>NW_026251483.1:32500-35000 GCF_025024165.1 Kickxella alabastrina
AGACATGCCTGGCACGAGTACCAGGCGCAAGGTGCGTTCAAAGACTTGATGATTCACGGTGATGCAATTCACGACAATTTTCGCAATTCGCTACGTTCTTCATCGATGCAAGAGCCAAGTGATCCACCATTAATAGTTGTATTGGGTTGGTTAGACCGGCGGTTAGACCGGTCAGAATAGTCAAGAATTAAAATAATAATCGAGTTTGTATGCGCGGAGGCGAGAGAAAAACACAAGTGCATCTCTCTGCACCTCCAAGTTGTTCCACGTTCACACAAGGTGTGGCTGCGTCGTCCGGCCGGAAAAGCCCCCCTCTCGAGAGCCCCCCCGTCCAGCCTCGACAGACCAGAAGATTCATTAATGATCCCACCGCAGGTTCACCTACGATGACCTTGTTACGACTTTTACTTCCTCTAAATGACCAAGTTTGCCCAACTTCTCCAAGCAAGACAGCCGGTGAGGGCGTGTCCCGCAGATCCAGAGGACTCACTAAGCCATTCAATCGGTAGTAGCGACGGGCGGTGTGTACAAAGGGCAGGGACGTAATCATCGCAAGCTGATGACTTGCGATTACTAGAAGTTCCTCGTTCAAGTCCGAAAATTGCAAAGGACTATCCCCAGCACGATGAGGGTTGACAAGATTACCCGGCCTTCTCAGGCAAGGAAAAAATACTCGCTGGCCTCATCAGTGTAGCGCGCGTGCGGCCCAGAACATCTAAGGGCATCACAGACCTGTTATTGCCTCAAACTTCCGCTAGCTTAGCACTAGCAGTCCCTCTAAGAAAAACCAAGCCAGTCAAACTGGCCGGTTTTATTTAGCAGGCTAAGGTCTCGTTCGTTATCGGAATTAACCAGACAAATGAATCCACGAACTAAGAACGGCCATGCACCACCACCCATAGAATCAAGAAAGAGCTATCAATCTGTCAATCCTCACTATGTCTGGACCTGGTGAGTTTCCCCGTGTTGAGTCAAATTAAGCCGCAGGCTCCACTTCTGGTGGTGCCCTTCCGTCAATTCCTTTAAGTTTCAGCCTTGCGACCATACTCCCCCCGGAACCCAAACACTTTGATTTCTCATTGAGTCCAGAGCCGGCCCGCAAGCCAGGCCCCATCCCCAGTCGGCATCGTTTATGGTTAAGACTACGACGGTATCTAATCGTCTTCGATCCCCTAACTTTCGTTCTTGATCAATGGACACATGCTGGGCAAATGCTTTCGCACTAGTCTGACTTGGGCGGATCCAAGAATTTCACCTCTAACCGCCCAATTCAAATGCCCCCAACTGTTCCTATTAATCATTACCCCGGCCTCGTAAAGCCAACAAAACAAGACCAGAGTCCTATTCCATTATTCCATGCTAACATATTCAAGCGGTTGCCTGCTTTGAACACTCTAATTTTCTCAAGGTAAAAGTCTGGAGACGGATGGCCAGACGAGTCCAGCCACCTACTCCAGAATAAACTGGGGAGCAGGCCAATAAAAGGCATGCCGGGCGCCGCCCGAAAGCAGCGCCGGCAGCCCAGGCCCAACTCCCCAAACTCCGACTACGAGCGTTTTAACTGCAGCAACTTTAATATACACTATTGGAGCTGGAATTACCGCGGCTGCTGGCACCAGACTTGCCCTCCAATTGTTACTCGTTAAGGTGTTTACGTTGTACTCATTGCAATTCCAAGACCACAAGGGCCCTAGATTGTTATTTATTGTCACTACCTCGCTGCGTTAGCATTGGGTAATTTGCGCGCCTGCTGCCTTCCTTAGAAGTGGTAGCCGTTTCTCAGGCTCCCTCTCCGGAATCAAACCCTGATTCCCCGTTACCCGTTAAAGCCATGGTAGGCCACTACCGTACCATCGAAAGCTGATAGGGCAGAAATTTGAATGACCCATCGTAGCCGTACGGCCAACGATTCGCAAAGTTATTATGATTCACCAATGTTGCCCCCCGAAGAGGGCAAGCCGGCCTTATATCTAATAAATGCAGCCCTTCCGAAAAGTCGGGCCTGTCGCGCATGTATTAGCTCTAGAATTACCACGGATATCCAAGTAGTAAAGCGGGTACAGTCAAATAAATTATAACTGATATAATGAGCCATTCGCAGTTTCACTGTATAGACTTGCTTATACTTAGACATGCATGGCTTAATCTTTGACACAAGCATATGACTACTGGCAGGATCAACCAGGTATCTACTAGGGGTTTGAAATCACAACGCCTGGAGGGGCTGGGCTTTGACGCCTACGCTCCCGCCAGGCCGCCGTTTTATCGCACACCCAAGAGGATGTTTTAACGTGGGGAGCCACCGCGCCCTGGATTCTACTCCAGCGCCCGCTGCCTCCCCGGTCTACAAAGGCATGGCCCGCGCCTACTAGAGATGGTTTCCCTCTCGTTTGCCGCGCCGCGTCCTCGGAGACGATCCATATTGTCAGCTTTAAAAACTGTTCACCGTCGACTAGTGCCAAACCCAGCGCACATCGCGTCAGTAGCTCCTCATCATTGC
>NW_026251483.1:40000-45000 GCF_025024165.1 Kickxella alabastrina
CAAGGCCTCTAATCATTCGCTCTACCCCATAGAACTGTTTGTTTGTGCCGGCTATCCTGAGGGAAACTTCGGCGGGAACCAGCTACTAGATGGTTCGATTAGTCTTTCGCCCCTATACTCAGGTTCTACGATCGATTTGCACGTCAGAACCGCTGCGAGCCTCCACCAGAGTTTCCTCTGGCTTCGCCCTACCCAAGTATAGTTCACCATCTTTCGGGTCCTAGCCTATGCGCTCGCGCTCAGTCCACTAGCCGGTAAACGGCGGGTGGCCGGCGGATACTGCACCGCATGCTTGCGGATCGTACCAGGCCTTTCGGCTCACTTTCATTACGCCCGTGGGTTTAGCAACCCAGTGACTCGCGCACAAGTTAGACTCCTTGGTCCGTGTTTCAAGACGGGTCGATTGTTCGGCGCATCCCAGGGCCTGTGACAAAAACCAGAGCAGCGCAGGTGGCAAGCGCGAGTCGGATACTAGTCAGCACGCTGTCTAGCACCCCAAACACGCCTGGCCCACGCCGCCTGGCGCCCCCACGAGGGGGGATGTCGCGATCCTCAGTCCGGGCGGCTGCAGTGCCGACGGCTCTATAACACTGCTCCCGGGGAGCAGCTACCTTTGCCGCCGGCTTCTCCAGCCGAAAACCCAAACTGGTCCTGGGCAAGGGCCACTGCCGAGGCAATGGCCCTATAGTGCACCGTGCAAGCGGTTCCCTACTAATGGTTTCACGCGCTTTTCACTCTCTCTCCAGAGTGCTTTTCAACTTTCCCTCACGGTACTTGTTCGCTATCGGTCTCTTGCCTGAATATTTAGCTTTAGAAGGTGTGTACCTCCCGCTTAGGGCTGCATTCCCAAACAACCCGACTCTCAGAGCTGACTACATAGAGGCTTCTGCACTAGCGCGACGAGGCTATAACTCTCTCTGGCGCCCTATTCCAAGGGACTTTGCTAGTGCTGCGGGCCAAGTAAGACAGTCCATAGACTACAACTCCCCGAGGGGATTCCGGTCTTGAGCAAGGGATCCCGGTTCACTCGCCGTTACTGAGGGAATCCTGGTTAGTTTCTGTTCCTCCGCTTATTGATATGCTTAAGTTCAGCGGGTAGTCTTGCCTGATTTGAGGTCAATTGATGAATTGGACGTTCGTCCAGCTGCAAAGTAAACGGGGGCAGATAGACAGGTGGCTCGGCAAGTGTTTGGAGTGCCCAGCCGCTCAGCGTAAATAGGATGGCTGGAAGCCAACGAAGTATAGCTAGAGCAGGCGTCTGGGCCACGAGCGCGACGGCCCTGGCAGGTCGCGCAGTCGGCGACAGGTCGCTGACAGCCGCTGACAGGCCAGGCCCGCGAGCCGGGTCTATTGATTCTGCAGGCTTTAAAGCGACCGGCCCCGGGCAAGCGGATAGATCCGCCCGCCCCTCGCCGGAACGCTCACCATCCAGCCTCCGCTCTCGCAAAAAGCGGCGCTGTAGGGGGGGTTTACTGACGCTCAAACAGACATGCCTGGCACGAGTACCAGGCGCAAGGTGCGTTCAAAGACTTGATGATTCACGGTGATGCAATTCACGACAATTTTCGCAATTCGCTACGTTCTTCATCGATGCAAGAGCCAAGTGATCCACCATTAATAGTTGTATTGGGTTGGTTAGACCGGCGGTTAGACCGGTCAGAATAGTCAAGAATTAAAATAATAATCGAGTTTGTATGCGCGGAGGCGAGAGAAAAACACAAGTGCATCTCTCTGCACCTCCAAGTTGTTCCACGTTCACACAAGGTGTGGCTGCGTCGTCCGGCCGGAAAAGCCCCCCTCTCGAGAGCCCCCCCGTCCAGACTCGACAAACCAGAAGATTCATTAATGATCCCACCGCAGGTTCACCTACGATGACCTTGTTACGACTTTTACTTCCTCTAAATGACCAAGTTTGCCCAACTTCTCCAAGCAAGACAGCCGGTGAGGGCGTGTCCCGCAGATCCAGAGGACTCACTAAGCCATTCAATCGGTAGTAGCGACGGGCGGTGTGTACAAAGGGCAGGGACGTAATCATCGCAAGCTGATGACTTGCGATTACTAGAAGTTCCTCGTTCAAGTCCGAAAATTGCAAAGGACTATCCCCAGCACGATGAGGGTTGACAAGATTACCCGGCCTTCTCAGGCAAGGAAAAAATACTCGCTGGCCTCATCAGTGTAGCGCGCGTGCGGCCCAGAACATCTAAGGGCATCACAGACCTGTTATTGCCTCAAACTTCCGCTAGCTTAGCACTAGCAGTCCCTCTAAGAAAAACCAAGCCAGTCAAACTGGCCGGTTTTATTTAGCAGGCTAAGGTCTCGTTCGTTATCGGAATTAACCAGACAAATGAATCCACGAACTAAGAACGGCCATGCACCACCACCCATAGAATCAAGAAAGAGCTATCAATCTGTCAATCCTCACTATGTCTGGACCTGGTGAGTTTCCCCGTGTTGAGTCAAATTAAGCCGCAGGCTCCACTTCTGGTGGTGCCCTTCCGTCAATTCCTTTAAGTTTCAGCCTTGCGACCATACTCCCCCCGGAACCCAAACACTTTGATTTCTCATTGAGTCCAGAGCCGGCCCGCAAGCCAGGCCCCATCCCCAGTCGGCATCGTTTATGGTTAAGACTACGACGGTATCTAATCGTCTTCGATCCCCTAACTTTCGTTCTTGATCAATGGACACATGCTGGGCAAATGCTTTCGCACTAGTCTGACTTGGGCGGATCCAAGAATTTCACCTCTAACCGCCCAATTCAAATGCCCCCAACTGTTCCTATTAATCATTACCCCGGCCTCGTAAAGCCAACAAAACAAGACCAGAGTCCTATTCCATTATTCCATGCTAACATATTCAAGCGGTTGCCTGCTTTGAACACTCTAATTTTCTCAAGGTAAAAGTCTGGAGACGGATGGCCAGACGAGTCCAGCCACCTACTCCAGAATAAACTGGGGAGCAGGCCAATAAAAGGCATGCCGGGCGCCGCCCGAAAGCAGCGCCGGCAGCCCAGGCCCAACTACCCCAAACTCCGACTACGAGCGTTTTAACTGCAGCAACTTTAATATACACTATTGGAGCTGGAATTACCGCGGCTGCTGGCACCAGACTTGCCCTCCAATTGTTACTCGTTAAGGTGTTTACGTTGTACTCATTGCAATTCCAAGACCACAAGGGCCCTAGATTGTTATTTATTGTCACTACCTCGCTGCGTTAGCATTGGGTAATTTGCGCGCCTGCTGCCTTCCTTAGAAGTGGTAGCCGTTTCTCAGGCTCCCTCTCCGGAATCAAACCCTGATTCCCCGTTACCCGTTAAAGCCATGGTAGGCCACTACCGTACCATCGAAAGCTGATAGGGCAGAAATTTGAATGACCCATCGTAGCCGTACGGCCAACGATTCGCAAAGTTATTATGATTCACCAATGTTGCCCCCCGAAGAGGGCAAGCCGGCCTTATATCTAATAAATGCAGCCCTTCCGAAAAGTCGGGCCTGTCGCGCATGTATTAGCTCTAGAATTACCACGGATATCCAAGTAGTAAAGCGGGTACAGTCAAATAAATTATAACTGATATAATGAGCCATTCGCAGTTTCACTGTATAGACTTGCTTATACTTAGACATGCATGGCTTAATCTTTGACACAAGCATATGACTACTGGCAGGATCAACCAGGTATCTACTAGGGGTTTGAAATCACAACGCCTGGAGGGGCTTGGGCTTTGACGCCTTACGCTCCCGCCAGGCCGCCGTTTTTATCGCACACCCAAGAGGATGTTTTAACGTGGGGAGCCACCGCGCCCTGGATTCTACTCCAGCGCCTGCTGCCTCCCCGGTCTACAAAGGCATGCCCCGCGCCTACTAGAGATGGTTTCCCTCTCGTTTGCCGCGCCGCGTCCTCGGTAGACGATCCATATTGTCAGCTTTAAAAACTGTTCACCGTCGACTAGTGCCAAACCCAGCGCACATCGCGTCAGTAGCTCCTCATCATTGCTTAGAGGCTGACTCGCAGCGCTGCCTCCGGCAAAAGCGTGCTTTGTAAGATGGTCTGCCGACTGCAAAGCCTAGGCCTTGTCATCAGCAGCCCGCCTTAAAGGACTAGCGCCCGTCAGCTGGATTGCTATATATGTCTACCCACATGGGTATCGATACACACTAAACCGAAACTGAAGTGTTTGCAGCCGGTGGCCTTGACTGCGAATCGATTTGATTCCCACTCAAGCCCACCGCCCCTTCTGGGCAATGAGCGGGCAGAACCCACTCGCCTCCCAGGCGAATCTGCCAGCACTAAATCTGCCACGCCCGCCCTGTTATTGGTCCGAGTGTAGAGCAGAAGCAGCACTGCTTAAAATGCAGTTTTTGCCATCACAGCTTTCTTTACTCGTTGCTCTGACGAGTCAGACCAACGGATCAAGAATGAAGTCGCCTGCCGTGCTGGTTGTAACCCTACACACCGCCTGCCTGTGCTCGTGGTCGTATGACCCTCGCACCTTCACATGAGTCGAAACTGTGCTGAGCTCAATGCCTGTATCTTTTGTTTGTATAGCCCACAAAAACAATACATCCACCGCACCATGTGACGGGCAGAGTGTGACATCAGAAATGGAGGCCGAGTCACGTGACGCCGCAGCCGCGTAAAATATCGAGTTTAAGAGTTTAAGAGTTTAAGAGGTTGTGTGTTTGTGAGTTTGTGTGTTTGTGAGTTTGTGAGTTTAAGAGTTTAAGAGTTTGTGAGTTTAAGAGTTTAAGAGTTTGTGTGTTTGTGTGTTTGTGAGTATGTGAGTTTAAGAGTTTAAGAGTTTGTGAGTTTAAGAGTTTGTGTGTTCATTTGTTCATATATTCATTTGTTCATTTGTTCATATATTCATTTGTTCATTTGTTCATATATTCATTTGTTCATTTGTTCGTATATTCATTTGTTCATTTGTTTATATATTTATCTATTTATATATTTATCTATTCATCTATTCATTTATTTATCTATTTATCCATTCATCTATTTAT